>NC_068358.1:99526628-99649128 GCF_020536995.1 Dreissena polymorpha | reverse complement strand
TTTAAGATAAAATATTTCATTAATATAACCATAAAATTCACAAATTTATTACAGTCTATTGATTTCAATGAGTTAATTCCGAAACTTACATTTAAGAGAGATAGTTTAACGTTTAGTTGATGTAGTTCAAGAAAAGATATTAATTGATTCCAAATAGGCTGGATGTGTTTGCACTCCCAAAAAAGATGTTCTATAGTTTCAATGTTTTCACTGCAGAAGTCACACAGATTTGAGTTAGATAATTTACATTTAAAGAGATATTTATTTGTGGCTATAATTCTATGGATGTATTTATATTGAAAATTTCTCAGTGTGCTTTCAATAGTTGCTTTATATGGCATGGTAAATATGTGTTTCCAATTAAGTTCATTTACTCCAAAAAGAACTTGCCATTTATTTTGGATTTTGGAGTTTTCTGTAGGGTTTTTAATTTGTAGTGTGTAAAATATTGTATTTGTTTTGTTTTTTCTTCCAAGTATGTTTTCTACAAATGTTGTTTGAGTACATGGTGTATTATTTGTATTGGTTTCCGATTTAATATGTATGGGTATGCTTTTGATAAGTGTGTAGTACTTCAAAAAAAAAAAAAAAAAAAAAAAAAAGAGCAAAGAATCTACAAATACTTTGTATACATAATTATTGTGTGGACGTTTACACTTGCGGTTTAATCTTGTTTATTTAGAATGGAATGTTAATTTTAAACAATTTTTATAATGGCATCTCACGCTTCCTAACATTGAAATTGTATGATAGATTGCTGACACCCGAACATGTTGGTCCAGTTTATTTATTGAAGTAAACATTACTAATTCCCGATTTCTAGTAACTGTACACAAGTACGTATATCGCAAAATAAATCTTTTGGATCTCAGTTGTTATTGGTCGTTTTACTTAGGATATTTACATGGATGTTACGTTTCTCTATTTTATTAGCAAAACTAAAAGCGTGTCAGTTATATACATATATTTTTGAGGCACAGTTCAACGTATTTCTATAATTGTTTGATTCAGCGTGTATTTGCTATTACAGATAATGACCAACTTATTTTGTATGCTTAAACAAGCCTGTATTGTATTACTGTATAACTTGATAGGCAGTGTGTTTAACATTAATTTAATTATCAGTCATATGTACCGTAACAACTAATGTTCATCTGCTAGTGCTGTACGTTTTTAACGATATATGTCCATGTGTATTAACTTTAATATGATATAATGTTTAATATGTTCATTGCAAAAATGAAACAAAAAAGGAATACGGTTATAAAATGAAGTGGTGCAATTACGTCGAGTTTTAAAACGAATACTTTTGTACGGGCGTACCGCATATTATAAATAAACAAGTTATAAATTATAAATTAGAAACATGCGACGTTATATTGTTCAAAGAAAACATACAAATATCATAGAAACGTATAAGACGCGTTCTGAGAAAACGGCGCTTAATGTATGTGCGTAAAGTTTCATCCCAGATTAGCCTGTGCAGTTTGCACAGGCTAATCATGAACGACACTTTCCCATTTTATGGCATTTTTCGTTTAAAGGAAGTCCCTTGTCACCGAAAATCCAGTTAAGGCAAAAAGTGTCGTCCCTTATTAGCCTGTGCGGACTGCATAGGCTAATCTGGGACAAAACTTTACGCACATGCATTAATCCCAGTTTTCCCAGAACGCGACTCATATACACACTAACGCGTTTAAAAACAGACATATCGTGTTGTAGACCCGGCACTTCCAAACCGTAATATTTGGTAGCACGTTATGTTGGAATTAAGCATACAGAGTCGCGAAAATAAAACGCGACATTATGGTCATGGTATTGTATGAAAATTGGCTAATTATGATTCTTGAAAATAAGTGCACGTGTATATTCCCTTTAACGTGAAGACAGATTTGCATCCGAGCATATTGGGCTGAACTTGAAGATAATCACCAAATCTCTATACATTCACGTTCTAAGTCCTTCCCATTACACAGATTATTTCTTACATCATGTACCAGCGTCGCATATCATCTACAGAAAATAACAACTTTAATCTTGAATATGTTCATATCGCGCAAATTTTTTAAACAGTAAATTAAACATGCGTATGAAGATATATTGCCCACAAAATGTGTGTATATTACGTGAGAAGTTACTTGTTATGTCGTTGAACTAGTCCAACTTGCTGACGCTCTCAAATATTAAGCTATTTTCCAAAGAATTTAGCCCATATAAAAAGTATCTCTAAATTCTTTGCGCGTCTTATAAATAAGACTAGTCGTTGAACCTTCATTGAAGTGCATACATTTAAATCTTCAATGGCGGATAAAATGAATGAATTATTTAGTTGCCATATGTTCAATTTTCATAATTATCTGTGTTTTTATACTGTCGATAAGATGATTGTTCAAAGTATTAGAGCAATAAGACAAATCTTGATAAACAAATATCGTGATCCTTGTTTTGTAACTGCATGTTTAATTCGTCAAAGTCTTCAAACAATCTCTTAAATAACAAACTACAATAATTACTGCATTTCGCCTACTTATGTGTAAAGCATGGTGAGGCCTCAACAATAATTAACCTTCTAGACGATGGATTATCAGGCCGCTATATCTGTTCCCGAGACAAAATTATTTATTGTTGTTTATTGCAATAGATGCATATGGTCAGTTGTCGGTTCTTGTATTATTACAAATAAGAATTCTTACTCAGAATCTGATATCCTTTATATCGTATACGCTCTTATTATTCGTCTTCTACAATACATCGCCTATATTTCGTTTGAAATAAGGGTTTTATTTATAGGATTACGTGGTGACTCCAAATAGGTAATGCGTTCATTTCAAATGACTGGTATTCAACATTAATGTGATATTCAACATAACCTTTTTTAAATGTTTAATAATTATTGTTTTCCACATTCACCTTACATATTAATTGTGTATAATGGTCGTTTACACAGCAGCATTATAGACGATGGTTAAGCTTGGTTTACCAAATAATTCACAATACAGTCATTGTTAATCCATAATAGGCTTAAAACGAATCTACGTTTGCCGTGCGTGTTCGCCATTTACTGTGAAATTAATTGATAAATAAAAACAAGGTCAAGTCTATTGCATGACACATTCGTTATAAATGTAAAATTCACACCAGGTCAATGAGTAGTAAAGCGTTGAACGTATACTGACAAATGAAATATTGTCTTATAAGTGGTGTTGATGAATGAAATACAACTTAGTTAGCACAGGTTTTGTAAATTTATAAACGGATATACCAAACAAAAAATAAGGGTCAGTTTAATAAACCATGTTGTAGTCGATTTCAGTGTACGTATGTAAGCATTGGCAGTCAATTCGCGGACACCCAAGTTATACTTTTTACATCAAACGCCATATTTCAATATACGATAACTTTTAAAGTTATATATGTGCGGTTCTTTTACTTTTAAAGTACCTGAAGCAAAGTTTCAACCCATTACTGCAGTGATCGTAAATAAAAGAATTATTATCTGATGCGGAGTATCACCTGCTAATCATAGTTCACATAATCTTTCCTGCTTGGGACAGCTTGAACCAGCGTATATAAAAATACATGTTGCTTCAAAATAACTTTAATCGTATTACATAAACTAACATAACTTTGGAACATGTAACTATGTCTCTTATCTAGTACGCTTCTCGTGTATACAATTTTATATTTGTAAATGATTTGTATTTCTATTATTGACATGTAAGACGTTTATAAAAGTTAGAAATATACCAAGCAGGAGCTTGAGTATCTCATTGAAATGAACATTTTGTTTTCGTATTGCATGAATTTACTTCACACCATTACAGTATGTACAATACAAAACAATAAGCAACCATTATCATAATGCGGAGTATGTTTGTTTCTGATTTGTTTTTGTATCTAAAACAGGCTGCATATAAAGGATTCTTTGCATAAAACACTTAGTGAAAAAGTTGTTTAATTTATTGTGACGTTTTTTGTTTTTAAAAAGTAAGTTTACATGTATTGCGAAAATTGCCAATGTAAACGTCGCTGTAAAACACAACAAATCAAAGCGCTGAAGGCACTGAAGTTGTTCGCTGTTGTCGTCCTTGATTAGCTTGTGCGCATTGCACAGGCTAATTAGTATGCACAGGCTAATCTTTTTTGACGTGCATTACGCCCCGTTTTCTCTGAAAGCAGCCAATATGTGCAGATTTCAATGATAAACACTAGACTGGCCAATATCGTCTAACAAGCTGGTATATACACTCACTTCTAGAGCAGAATCATTTGTCGTCTGCTGCAGACAGGCAGCGGTAATCGTTCCTAGCAGAGTGAGTTGCGGTTCTTACCGTACTTAAGGCTTCTACGCACATACTGGTTTGCAAAATATGCTCTGTAAAACCGTGTTTTTGTTGTTGAAGAAATTAATGCGTAAAACGAAGCAAATATGATATATGGTTCGTGAGTAACAACGAAGTGTAGGAGCGCACATTCTTAAGTTACATCGTTTCACAGAACAAGTGCTGGTCAACGCCAAATACACCTAAATATGTTAACTTCAGGAAAATAACTTGTGAAGAATAAACACATCATGTAATAAACTTGACCTATAATTAACACATCTTCAAAAAACACAAACAGTCACTAAAAATGCACGTCCCTGTATATCTCCAGTTATTTTGATAAGTGAATATCTAAGGGACGTCGAATGTTGAAAAATGAACATATATCAGTAAAACCACAACTGTTTGTGTGAGGACGAAATCATTTATATCTGTTAGCATTCCGCAAGATAGTTTGTTTGTGAGAGAGACTCGTTGTGTTCTTTAAGGCTGTTGTGGACAGCTGGAAGCTCTAAATAGCATATGGGCGCGTTTATTTAACCGTTTGCTCAACTTGAGAGGAAATAAACACATTTTCGATTTTGAATTTTTATTAGAAGAAGTAGATTAAATAGAGGTTGTTTAAAAAATCGAAAACGTTGCAGTACATTGCAGCTGAGTTTCAGTTTCAATGTGTGTATATCTAAATACTAAGCAGTTTGATTTTACTGTATTGACTAAGTAGTTCACATTCCTGTACAAATGTCATCCAGTCACTTTCCTTATTGCTTAACGGTGTTGCTGTATAAAATTGTTCGAAAATCGGTCATTAAAAATAAACAAAACCCATCGTACTGAAAATAATATCCTGCTTGTGCAGCTAAAAGTACACATATTTTAGTATTTGAACAACATGGTAGACATAGTAATTGTTATAATTAATTGAGGAAATAAAGGCGTCAAACCTTATTGTCTGTACAGTTGAGTCGTGTTCTGAGAAAACTGGGCATAATGCATGTTCGTAAAGTGTCGTCCCAGATTAGCCTGTGCAGTCCGCACAGGTTAATAAGGGACGACACTTTCCGCCACTTTCCGCCTTAATTGGGTTTTTGCTAAGAAAAGACTTCATTTAAACGAAAAATGTCATAAAAGCAGAAAGCGTCGTCCCTGATTAGACTGTGCGGACTGCACAAGCTAATCTGGGACGACACTTTACGCACAAGCATTATGCTCAGTTTTCTCAGAGCGCAGCTCATTTATTTAAAGAAGAATGCATGCGCTTGAATAATGTGAAACTGATTGCATCTATCTATTTAACGAGACGTACACACAAACATTTATTTTATTTAAAAGGAGCAGTGTGGCTTAAAATACCCTTTTTGCCTTAATATGTGTTTTTACTTTTTTCATTAGAATGTTCTGTTTAAAATTATTTAGACGCCTTTTATTTAAATTTGCGATACAATTGCTGATACTGCAAAAACAAATCTGTATGGTTTAAGCATTCCGTCGCCCTAACAATCTGGATACTCAAATAAATTGCTAGCAACATTTAACTGTTTACGAAACACATTACATTACGTTTCTTCAACCGGGCGTGTAGTTGCCCATTGTCGTTAACTCGTTTAGAATACATGGACGAAGAAACTTCAACAATGCAAAATAAAATGGCATTTACGCACATAACAGTAATACAGATAACTGCCCAAGGAATTTAAAGGGAGATTATACGAAGTTTATATGTGTTAAAGGGGCCTTTTCACGCTTTGGTAAAGTGGCAAAATTGAAAAAAAATGTCCCAGATTCGCACATTTTCCTTGAAGTTTATGATATTTGTGAGGAAACAGTAATACTGAACATTTACCATGCTCTAAAATATCCATTATGTGCATCTTTTGACGATTTAAAAACCTGAAAATTATAAAGCGTTGCAACGCGAAACGATTGAATAATTTGGAGAATTCTGTTGTTGTCGCTGTATATTTTGATACTACGAGGATTGCATAGTTTATATAAAGAAAAAATACATTTGGCATAGTATGAGTGCGGATGATCTAGTGGATGGCTCCATGGGGTCAGTGGTTCGAGCCCCGTTGAGGGCTACTTTTTTAATTCTTTTATTGTATTCTCTTTTTTTTGCTGGAGATTGTTAGATCCAATGGATACATTTATCAATATAAAGCATTTAATGACAAACTTTAATGCATGCCAAAATATGTGAAAAGGCACTTAAATTGTAATATATTGATTACAATATGTTACAATAACACAAAATAGTCAAGAAAAATTATACAATGAAGACGTATTTCATAAAATGCAGCAAAGACAAATTAGCGCCCCGAGCCGATTGCGTCGAAGATATTTCGTACAGATTTTCCTACAATAACCGAAGCATTCGTCTTTTTATTAGAATCGGAGTTAGTGTTCGTGTGTCGTATCAATAGATATCGTTGCAGGAAATTAAAATGATCCGTAAAACTAAATTTAGATTCATATCGTTGGCGTCGCACTGAAGTGCGACGACTCGTATGTAATACGTATTTTTTCGCTTATGGGAGAAGTTATTTTACGGATCAATGTATATATTTTTGTTGTCAGAATATCTTGCATAGTGGTGATTTGTTGTGTAAATTAGTGTAAATAAGTACTGATTTTTGTGCCTATTACATTTACTACAACATTTATTGCCAATAATGCAAAGCTAATTCTTTTAATTAATAACTGATCACAGGGACTGGGCAATAATAAAAGATCACAGGGACTGGGCAAATACGCGAACCGGTGAAACTATCTGGTTTTGTATTAAAACAAAACATCAAAATATATTTATTTTGTGATTTTTCTAACAATAGCGCAGACTTTTGCTGTTCGAGTTCGCGTATTTTCTTCAGTTTTACAAGACGACAGCGATTACACGGTTAATTGCTTTATTGATAACCGTTACACTACAGTCACTTCTTTATATCTTAGTTAGAAGGTGATTTTTCCAGCGGTTCCGTAGTGTAGTGTTCACAGGCTCGCTTCACATGTGAGAGGCCCAAGGTTCGAGCCCCAGTAGAATCAAATTATTTTATTTGTGTGCTATGTTAACTTTTTGTTTTGATGTAGACATTTTAGTTTAAATAAATATGCTGTTTTATTGTTACATTTTTTTGTTTTTATTATGCCCATGAAATATATGTGTGAGAGGGTGGGGGGGGGGTTCGTAAACACATTGAAACTTTTACAGTGTTTTCATATAAATGAGTACTCAACCCCTATCATAAATGAGCAACATAAGAATGAGTTCAGAATCATCTCCCCTTGAAATTTAGAAAAATATGAAATTACTCCATTAATGAAAACTGCACACGGATGCCATTCAAAAAGGGAAACCAATGTAAATAAAATGAACTATGAAATATTTGGGAGTTATAACACAAAATCATAAATAATGGTTATTTTGGGGTTATACCACAGCATCATAGATAATGGTTATACAAGAATCTTTTTCTATTTTGTTTAAAATAATCGGCCAATATATTAATATTTACAGTAGAAAAAATCGTTCCATGTAACTTCATTGAGTACCTTTTACACTGAAATTCCCGACGCCCTTTGATGCTTTGCATCAATAGTTATCTTGTACATGCATGATATACATGCTAGCGAATTCGACTGTACAGACATTTTCGATTTCAGAATTTAATACCGGCGTATTTCGCATTTTTCGCCACATGTTCTCCTTAACTTTTATTTAAATTTATATTAAAATATATGTATAATAAGTTTTTTACACATTTAATATAAATTTATAAATATTTGACAAAATCGTATAATCTCCCTTTATGGGGAAATTTGCCTAAAAAAAATGTTATTGCTAATGCAATACTGCATTTGACGGGACAGGCATTGTCACAAACAAGTGTACATAAATTATGCTAGTTTGTTTGAATAATTATTAATTAATTTTATAATATTAGACGAGACTGTGTTCACTTTGTTCGCCCAATACAAATTTAGCCTCGGCAAAAAAGCTCGAAACTCGCCTTATACGAGAAAAAGGCGGCCAATATGGAAAAAACACGGCCAATACGGAAAAAGGTCGACCAATTCAGCCAGTCAGAAACCAGGAAAAACTCGGCCTTATAAGAGAATCTTAAATGTCGACAATTTTAAACGCCATTTTGAAGTTGTTTGCTTAGTTTTGGTGCAAACGTTTAAATCTTTAAAAACATACTGCAAGCACTCATGCCCCCAATATATTCAGCTCCCTTTTTTCGACAATAACTATAGTGCAGTGCAACCACAACAGTAAGGTTAAATATTTGAGCGTACATAGATGACAACTTTTAATATTTTCAACCTACAGTGAGCGCCGAAAGCAAAACTAATTCGAAATCATGGAGGAATTACACATAACAAATGCAATTCGTAATGGCAATAAGTAAGCTTTCAATCCTTACTGTTTTTCTGAGTTGTATTAAAAACAACGGTAGTGGATCCAGTGTGGCTTGAATGTTATTCAGGTAAAATTTGCATGATTTCGCGACCTGTCAAATTGTGTTGCTGCATCACGTAATGTCTTAAAAATATCTTTCGTCTTATACTAAGTTTAAATGCTATTGTTTCTATGCTTTATCAGTAATATCGCCTTCCTATTACACTATTAATGAAATCATAATTATTCTTCTGAAATTAATTTCATGGAACATTTGTTTCCTCTTGCAACAATATTCAATTTTCGTTTTAAATTAACAAGATTTCTCTTAAAAGGTAGACAAGGTTGAATTTTACTGCGGCCTTAGGCCAATACGGCTGTCTTCAGCTCAATACCAAAGCCAATATGAATTCAACTTATAAATAATATTATGGCTTCTGCCCTGAATAAAGGATTCAATTTGATTTGTGTACAAGGTGCTCCATACGTAATACTATTAGGTGCGTACTTAACCCGACTTACGCAATTAATACTGCCCAGGATATAGAATGTCATATGAGTCAATGTTATCAGATAGCATGATTATTTGTTCGTTAATATACTAAAACAATACCATTAGATTTGAATTTGAAACAATACATGGCAGGCGTGTCGGACTCTGGCAATACATAGTGCCGCAGATTTTGTTTATCAATTAATACATTTGTGCTTTTAAGTATCAATAAAAAACTCTGTTTTTTTTAATATACAGCATAAACCCCCCTCCCTCATTATTGATCACCGTGATTTTATCTTATCATTTGTCTTAAAATGATTTATTTTCGAAATTCGATCAGCATGTCACACTATAACATAGGTTACCATATTACATTACAACAAAACCTACAATCTTTTCTACAATTTCACAAGTATTATGACTTAACTTTTATCTTTCATAAATCAGTATAAAGATTATATTGAGTCAAGCAAAGGGATTCGTCGAAACACAAATACCTTGAAACAAAACGTTTCGAACCTTTTATTGTTCGTCCTCTGCTAACTTCATCTTAGTGCATTATAGCGTTTAATAAATCAATTTGGCGTAGTCGACCTATCTTCCGCGGAGAATAACTCTGTGGGAGCGTTTTAAAGATGTTCTTCAAAAACACAAAGGTCTTGGTCTACGCTGAACAAGAAATATAGTTGCTTTAAGGTGCTAACGAGTGTTAAAACTTTTGGATCTCTACGGTAACCGATGCGTTTGGTACCAACAATTTGTATTCAGGCGACCCGGGTTAATAAACTACTACCAGCGCACTGAAGGTTGATCGCTACTACATGGGTATAGGAAGTGTTCGCTCTGTTTTTCCGCACCTCTTTAACAGCTGCAAATTACAACACAACGAAATTGAATATATTTGGTAACATCAGTTCGCTTGCAGTTGCAGCGATTATTCCACACATTGTTCCACTTGTCGTGGGTAGCTTTGCTGGTACACACCACTGGTCGGCAAATAAGTCCGCTTCCGGCACGAAATGCCTTCATACGTTTCATAATAAGCACGGTATGAATGCATACGTCAATTCCAAATTATATTTTTTAAGAGTTACACCAATTTGCTAGCGAAACCGTTTGACCATGTTTATGAGACCAATCTGTATAATATAATGTAATATTTATAAATTAAATCATAGTGGTTGCAGCCGCTGCAGAAATATTTAACTCGCGGAAAAGATATTTCTCAAAATATTCGGGCCGCGTTCCAAAGCTTACAATAGCTATTTTGAAATATAAGGCTTTGTTATTTTGTTTTTGCTGACCGATTATATTATAGACAATGTCACCTTTGCATAATATTGCAGAAAAGGGCTTGTTCACATACGTCAAAGATAATATATCTTCTGACATCGCTGTATTACAGAAGAGTGACTTCGAGTTACAATGATTTTGAAACGCCCTAATATTGACCAATCATGACGCCCGTTGTGAAACAAGCGAAATATTTATCAGTGTTCATGTAACACATTAACACATGTTACGCTGATGGTCAATGTCGGCGTCTCATCTGGGTCTACGCTGTTTGCCAAGGTTTTTTTCTAGACGCTAGATAAAAATTGTTAAATCATTACTTATAGCAAATGACAGTTTTCAATTTCCATTAATAATGGCATCTTGGTTATGTTTTGTTTCAATTAAGGAAACACCTTCGAACCTGTCATTCCTCTCATTAACAAGATAAGAATTGATGCAAAGCATCAAAGGGCGTCGGGAATTTCAGTGTAAAAGGCACTCAATGAAGTTACATGGAACGATTTTTTTCGGCGTAGCTGTATACGACAGTTTTCACCTTACCTGACCTTTGTAACTGTCAAATAAAATTCAAATAAATTTCCCGCGGCTAGGTCAGAATGAGTACACTTCATTTATCCCATAGGCTGATTTGAGCATACGACCAGAACATTGGAAACATGTCCGCGTCTTTGTAACACTGTTTTACTGCGTGTTCAGCATGAAACAATTTTATCTCTAATGAAAAGGCTTAATAGATAGAACAGTTTTACACTCAATCTTGACATAGAGCAGTTTTACACTCAATCTCGACATCAATACAGTTTGTGCGTGCACCTTTTATTTTCAGAGGATTGCAAGCGCGAGAACGTTTGTATTTAAAGGCTATGTTCTCATATTTAGTACTAACTTCCATATTCCTGTCAACATGTTAACATGTAAAAGTATAAAGAGCAGTGGAAGCGAGGCCTCACTTTAATGCATTGCATTTCAACCCGCGAGGTATCAGGGTCAGTTCGCGGCCAGTGTGTGTGAATGTCAGAGTTTATATACAGGTCATCGCTGCGTCTTCACGACTACCTTATGTGCTGACCGGAGTTCGCGGCCAGTAAAATAATCGTTATATAATAAAGCCGCTATAGCGTGAACTAGGTGGACTGGAATTTTCTTTAGACCAGAAAGATTTTAAATGAAGATATCCAGCGATATAATTATGGTATGTCATTAATAGATTCTTAATGTGTTTTCAACAATACCATGATAAATATTATTTTTAATTACTTTAAAAAGAATTATTCCACCATATTGACTAATGTATTAAGCATGAGCGCGATGATTCTCGATAATGTGAATAATCGAATCAAATAGCAATGCCCGACAAACCACTGTAACAGGTTTGTTCGAAGAACGCGCGTATAAATATTTAAAATATGTACGGATACTTCGCGTGTGGCCGGTTGACTCATATGTTTTAATTTCACTTCCATTCTTCTTTTGGTTTTCTGTTTTGTATCTATAGGTTTATGACCAGCAATATGTAATAATGTAAAATAAGCCGCGAAAACTCCGCGTTACATCCCGTACTGCGTGTGATGCAGCTAAGAACTGCACAGAAAAAGACATTCGCTATCATTGATCTCATTCATTGAACTCTTTACCTTTCATAAACTCCAACCACAATCAACGCCGTATATCCTTTTAAAAGATATTTCTTGTTTCTATGATTTTGTGTTATAACTCCCAAATAAGCATTATCTATGATGTGTTATAACCCCCAAATAACCATTATCTATGATTTTGTGTTGTAACTCCCAAATATTTCATAGTTCATTTTATTTACATTGGTTTCCTTTTTTTACTGGCATCCTGTGCAGTTTTCATTAATGGAACAGAACTGTGTAGGTTTTAAAAAATCTGCTTCATCTGCAGTGGAAGAAACTTCCCCTTCGCGAAACTAGGGGAATCCCCAAATTGGTTTCCGGATCGGGAAACTCATGGACAAAATTTGCATTTTTATTCCCGATCGGGAAATAAAACTGCAATTTTATGGTGGGTTCAGAAAATGGGCTGGGGAAAAACTTTAATATACAAAAAATCGGTTTTCATCACGACCTTTCTGTAGAGGAAATAAATATCTACATTTTTACCGTGCAATTTTTTTTTAAGGCCTGGTTTTCTTTCAATATAGTTGCAAAATTTGTATAATCTACGTAAAAAGGTAAAATCAGTGGTTTCCCGAATTCGAAACCAAATTTCCCGATTGGGAAACTATCCGAATTGACAGTTTCATAGGTTTTCTGATTGGGTAACATAGTTTCCTAATCAAGAAAAAGTACAAATGTATCCAGTTAATGTATACATGTATTATTTCTAGACATTGACACAAACATGGCATCAAAAGTTGACGGTGGACGTTTTTCTAAACAATGTGGCACTAGTTCTATGTATTTATACTGGAAAATTCAGCCAAATCAGAAAATTGTCCAAAAAACTAAGATCAGAAAAGAGCAATTGTCAGTGCTAGATAAAGTCCACAAGAATGAACAGCATTCTACAAGAGATACCTACTGTATTGAATTTTTGGTGTTTGCAGAAAAGACCTGCACAGAATGTGCAGGCAATAAATGTATTGAGGCTGTAAATACCGAATCTCAAACAGAAATACAAAAATTGGTCGATGCCTATTGTCAAACTGAAATGTTAGACCCACCGAAACCTGAAGGTAAAATCTAATTTTCTTTCAAACAAACAGAAACTTAAAATTTGTTTGACACCTTTTAAAGCAAACTGCAGTTATACAAAGTTAAGTAATATATGTTTCAATAAATAGATGATACTGAAGGAAAACAACACTAACCCTTGTTGTCCTGTGCATCTTATTTTTATTCGAAAGGCCTAGACAAACATAATATCAGATTCAAAGCGATGAACTCATTTAGATTGGGTCATCTCTATACTTTGGTCATAACTAGGTATTAAGATGAAACAAATGTTTGTTTTCTCTGCAGACATGACACCAGATGAGAGGAAACAGCTTGCTTTTAATTTGGGAAAATGTGAATCAAAACGTGTGTATGAGGATTGAATATCACTAACATCAGAATACAAAGATCTTGATGTCCTCATGATGCTGAATATTGATGTTTACAAGAGGAAACGCAATAAAGTAGTATTAGCATTTCTTGATGGTATTTCTCAGGAAAACAGTGATTCAAAGGATATTGCAAAACAGTGTATAACAGTTGAACAGATATATAGTTTGAATTATCCGTACCTTGTGGCTCCATTTACTTTTCTTTTAAATCTTGTCCAAAACCAAACAACACAGAGCCGATTTTCGCTGGATTTAAACTCTAAACTATATCCTAGTGGTAGTTACCCTGTTTTCTGTAACTGGTTGTCTTCACAAAGTACTACAGAATTACATTTTCCTGACAAGGACTGTATGGTGGCCTTTGACAATGATCAGATTGTTGGTAAGACTTGGTACATCAAAGCGAACAATAAAGTAAATGCTTCGGTTGTGACATCTTTATTTACCATTCAGTTTGATTCCTGCTACCAGTTTAACAAGGACCTTCACCCAAAGAAGTGGTTCAGATATGAAGAATTCATAGAGAAATTAAAACAGGTCAGAGATAAATATGGTCCTGAATATGATTCTGTTCACAATTTACACTATCAGCATCTATATGTTAACCTTGACAGAATACGCCGACGGGTTTATAATGAACAGAAAACAGCATTTAATGTTGATTTTTATAAAGATCCTATTGACAATCTTGTTCATGATGAAATGCTGCAGAAACAGGAAATACGCTGCGCATTATGTGGTACAGTATATAAAAAGACTAAGATAAAATGTGATACCTGTAAAGTCAACTTAAGAGAGTGCAATAAAAGAAAATCCAATGAATTAGAAATCTTAGATGATAAGCCAAAAATCAAAAAGAGAAAATCAAAGAGAACTGAAAAGGAATTGAATTATTTGGTGTCACCTGCAAATAATGCTCAAATTGCAAATACATGTATGAAATCAAGCCTTGAACAGAATACCAAAGGTGTTTTTGCCCAGGCTTTAGATCCTTTACTACTTAACCCAAATTCGTATGAACTGTGCAACTTGTATTGCGCAAAATGTGACTAGATGCAGGTATTGACAGGTATAAACATGAATCAAAATGTGAACTTGGAACTAGAAAATGGGTTTTTGTAATGTGTGATGGGTTACAAAACGGGTTAGCTCACAAGCTTATTCATGACTCGTATTTTTGCAACAATTGCCATGAGTCTATTTAAGGCCTAGAAGCATATAAAGCCCACACCAATGACCGACATCCTGGGGAACAATTCCACATTGTTTACGAGTTTGATTGGGTTGTGCATTCGATAGGAAAAGGTCATTTTAAAATGAATATGTTAAAGGCATTCTATGAACTGAATTGGGAACCATTTTTAAAAAACCTTGCTGTTTTAATGGGCTTCAAGTCTAAAAAGGCCTTATACTATGCAAAGAATTGCCGTGACAATCATAAAGCATGGCAACTGTTGAAGATATTTTACCATGGAACAGTACACGAGTTGCTTGTTCCATATGTGAGAGAAGCTATTCTTAATGAAACTGTACCGACTGTTGAAGGTTTTATAAGTGTTGAAGGTTTTATAAGTTGGTGTAAGCAATGCTCTAACCCAAATTACTTGTACATGCATGAACAAGTTCTTACTTACTTCCAAGGGTTAATAAATTACAGATTGGGGCTGCGGTCAACAAATGTCGATCTCATTTTAGTGGAAAAGAAATGTTTGTTAATGTATTTTTTGGAAAGCCTCATCCAAAATATGAACACATGCGACTATTTTCTCTATCCTCCTGAAATTAAGTCAATGGTTGAGGAGCATTGCTCTTTCAATACATCTATGAAAGATCTGAACGGAGAGGACCTTGATTTTAAGCTAGAAACAGTAAATAAAAAAAGTAAAGCATGGATTAATGGTTTCCCCAGTTTTGAAACCTGGCTGCGAGTATTCAGATATCTAGACAAATTGGATGCTCTGAGACAAATGTTTCTGCAATCAGTTGGACTGAAGAATGAGGAATCTTCCCTTACGCTACTTGATAATGAGCAAGATACCTTTTCTGAGGAAATTTCAGTTTGGAGATGTTTTATAAGAAAGAATGAGTACCTATTACAACCAAGTGATCAAACCGAATTGCAGTCAATTACAGGATTAAACTTGATCCAGACTTGAATAATTTTACAGACCTTTCTAACGCAAATCGCCAAATGTTTTTTGACATATTTGTGTTATCTGGTAACTTGTCAAACTCGTGCAAGGTAAAGCGAGTATATGTAACAACTGAGGAAAGGCAGTATGAGGAATCAATATACAATCAAACAAAAGATGGTATTGTTAAGATAATTGAGGAGTGTATTTATAAAGTTGGTGATGAAGCAACACTAGAGTATTATACTAGACTGTTGGACTGTCTTCGAGGACAGAAGAAAGATGGTTTGATTAATCTTTATTTAGAAATCATAAGTGACACACAGAATACATCTTCAGATTTAGACGATGGTACAGTTTAATTAAGGTTATAATCATGAAAGCAAATTACATGACTGAAAACTTAACTTATATTATGAAACATAATGTCAATAATATACATAATGTCAATAATATATAGAATGTCATCGTAAACTATGTGATGAAAACTTTTATAACTGAAAGAAAATGCAGACACTTAGAAATAAAACAAATCATGTGTGAAAGCTTGAGTCATTAATAAATGCAATGCTTCAATGTACACTACAATTGTATACACAACTGTTCCTTACTGTTGCCTTTCAGTTTATAGAAACAGTTCCAATAACTAAATATGACATCGAAACAAAAATCAGTTTTTCAAACAGACAACTTCAAGATAATAAAAGCAATAATCATTTTTTAAAGAAATTTGTACACCTTTTACCCCTTGGCAGTTGAAGCTGTGGAGTGCTCGCCCTTCCTTGAAATTTTTGCTGTCTGCCTCTTACATGTAGCCTCACTCTTCTTCTGTGTTGCTTTTTTCGATTTCGGTGTTTTCAAGAGTTGAGGTTGTGTTTTCACAGATGGTTCATGTGCATCCTGACTTTCCGCTATGGTAAGTGTAGGCTTCAGATTTCTTAGTGTATAAGGCAAGTAGGACTGGCACTTGTTGGGATTGCTGGGAGATGGCTCAACCACAACTGACCTGTCTGGTTTCTGGCTTACTGAAAAGTCTTGATCAGATTCAAACGATTTGAGACCTTCAGTACAAAACTTATCTTTCAAATTCCCTGATCCGTAAAACCACCTGTCACCGTTCTTATTTTGTACCAAACAAAACACATCTGCATCTGAAATGCTATGCAGCTCGAATGCCTTCTTTAAAAGAGTAGGCCTTATTTTGCACACAGACACGGCCCTCTTTTTGTTGTGGTCTTTAAATGAAATGTCCATTTTCCCCTGTGATGTTTCTTGGAAGCAGACGCATATCCATGTTCATAAGAAGACTGGCCTTTTTCATTGTTCAATTGTACTGGTTCAATTGATTCAACAGTTGGTTGCTCTTGGGAGATCTCCACCTCAGGTGCAGTAAGAGTCTCAAAGCTATCTGGATAGAATGTCATATCATGGTCATTCACAGAAGGCGATGCAAAGTATACATTTTCATCAAGCATGTCAAGTGGCTGGACCTTTTCAGCTGTTAACAGCTCACAAAGCGTCATGGCGGCAACATTGTCTTCATCTGTCGTATCTATGGTACTGTAAAGGAAACAGTGGTCTGGGGACAGTGGTCTAGTGGTAAGATGCTTTGATAGGGATCAAAAGGTCCCTGGTTCGAATCCCGCCCATGCACTGGATTTTTCTGAGCAAAAAAAAATAATCCCACGCTTGCTCCTCTCCACCCAGGTGTATAAATGGGTACCTGTTAGGGAAATAAGTCAATGTGCCGTGGCAGCCTGGTGCGCCATATGTAAACGGACGACTTAAATCCCAGTGATCGGGGGGTTGATTGTGAAGTCGGCTGAAGATCAAAGCAGACTATAAACCGCACCTTTAACCTTTTTTAAAGGAAAATTTTAATTACATAATGTAAAAAGCAGTCGTACACAATAAATTTGAGATTATCTTTGTACTTACTCCATAAAAAAGAAGAAACTTGTAGTTCTATATGTCATAATATTTGTATTCAGAAAAATATCAAGTTTTACATTTTTACTACTTGTCCTGATGGAAGTCTATTATAATGTCATTAATATCAGTAGCAAACATATATTATCTTCTGGCCTGGTATCTTTCAGACTTTGGCAATCATTTAAAAGTAATAATTATGTCAAAAAATGTTCTAAGTTTACAAAATATGTGGTAATTGAAGACACTTTGTATAAACAAGTTTCTTAATGTATACCAAGATGAACAAGTCAATTGATACATCTTTCTGATCAGCAGAGGTGTAAGAACTTTAAAAAAAATTAGAAGGGGACGGACAAACGAACACACACACACTGCAATCGCTATATGCCATGGCATCGTAGATGCTGCGGTGGCATAAAAAAATGGTTGAAGGTATGTATTGGAAATAAATCATTATAACATCATTCATAATAATTTTTTGATAAACGATTTCAACGAAATTGTTTCCCTTGATTTAATGTACTTAAGTCCTCGGGTTCCCGATTAGGGAGCACATATCCCATGTGATGATAGCATTCAAGACAGACTTGCAAGCTAAACTCAACTCTGTAATAAAAGGCTACCATGTTTTTCGGAATAAAATAAATAACTCTTTTACATACAAATGCATACCGGATAAAGAAAACTGTTTTGACAGCTGTGTAAGTTAAATGTTTGGAAACAGAAAAATGCATTGGCCATGTCCCTGCAACACCGGTGAAAATCAACCATGCTGTTCTGCGCATACTCGACCTAGATCCAGAGATTGCAGTGTATTGGTAAGATAAATATTCTGGATACTTTCGCATTGAATTGTGATAATTGTTCATTAAGATGTACCTTAAATTCATGCAATGTTGTTCTTTTTAGCCAGGCAACTGATAAGCCACAACTGAATAAGCAGCCTTGGCCAGAATATCAAGAAAAGAGAGGTGGAGCTGTAGTACCAGTCATTTATACAGTGGGCTCACAAAACCGCTATTAACGGGAGATATTAAACATACTGCACAATGAAGCCTCAAGAAATGAGAGAATTTTGAAGGATATGGCCATAGTTGTAAGTATGAATTAAATACCATTGTTTTTGCATGTATTGTATTTTTTAACAGCTAAATAAAAATAACTGAAAAAAGAAACACAACCCTGCAAATGTTACCTATAAAATAAAAATAAAATGTTTTGACTTTTTTAGGCTGAACGCTCCGGTGAGAAGACGCCTCCGATGGTACTTTCTGAGGAAACTGGCATTCCAGATACACCCAACTATAAGGAGTGCACACCTTAATATGACATATACTGTTATAATTAGGAAGTAAATAAAAAAAATACTTACCCAAACTCAAAACTAAGTTGTCAGTTGAGATGTAGTTCTGCTGTAAAGATGCCATGTCATGTATATATTAGGAAACCTCTGAAACAGTCAATTCTGATAGTTTCCCGATCCGGAAATTTGGTTTCTAATTCGGGAAACCACTGATTTTAACATTTTTACGTAGATAAGACAAATTTTGCAACCGTATTGAAAGAAAACCAGGGACTTATAAAATAAATTGCATAGGTAAAAATTTAGATATGTATTTCCTCTACTGAAAGGCGGTGTTAAAAACCGATTTTTGTATATTAAAGCCGGCTGAGTTGATGTTGGTTTATTATCCCATTTTTGTTGTGTGTCGCAAAAAGTGATTATGAGTCAAAATGTGAACATATTTATGTCAGATGTGCAAAAGATTTGGTCAAAATCGGTCAAGAAATGCCCAAAATCAGTACAAAGATAGGGCTTTTCAATTTCTGTCCATGGACAGATATTATCTATATTTAAACACGCGCGGGTCACATGTAAAACCACGTGATGCGATCGAGGCATGGAGTTAAGCATGAAAATAAATGCACAGACTCGGAGCACAGGAGTTGGGCGCGTGGCCAAGTCACTTAAACACTATCAATATGTCATAAAACAACATTTCATCATTTTGACAAAACAAAGTTATATATCTATTTATATATATATATATATATATATATATATAAATAAAAGTAAAAACACGTGTCTGGGATTTTAAATATACATTGACACGTGTTTTTACTTTTATTATATAATATTCACAATATGGATTATTACATTTTACTTATATAACTATATATATATATATATATATATATATATATATATATATATATATATATATATATATATATATATATATATATATATATATATATAACTATATATATATATATATACACACACAAGGTAGTTATCTCTTGACACAGGAAAATCACCTTCTTCAACACTTGTTTAAGCCATTAAGTGCCTAAATGGCGGTAGATTTTCGTAAAATATGTACCATTTTGCTGGGAAATGTTGCATTGTGACGAAAAATGACCACAAACGGCTACTTGCCAATATAAACTACAAGCAAACATTTCTCGAACTCGTAGAAATGATTTGAGGTTTGCTCTCGTCTGACCGAACGTTCAGTGCCGATTTTATCAAGAGTAAAAGTATCGAAATAACCGAATAAGTACAATAAACAAATACGACTTTATCAACTTACAACACAGATTTGTCTTTTGCCCACACCAAACACTAATATAATCGTTATGTTTGAATGTTTATTTCAATCGTGTACGATGATCCGTCCTTCACCTTACTCTATTTTTCCAACTATTAGTTCCGCGCCTCAGACTTACCGAATATCTGAAACCGAGAATCGTATTTAACTTGAGCGTCTGATCGACATGGAGCTGGACTCAAAATAACCGATAAAAAATTCCCGATTTACCACGATTTCAACGTAATAACGCAAACAAAAGGACACATCTGTTTTGTAAGTTAATACTATCGTATTTGTTAATTGTTATAATGAATAGTAGTTTACATAAGTGTAAGGTAAACCTCAACTGATCATGAGAGTAGCCGAGCGTGATAAAATTGTAAGCATCTTTCAAAAATCGTTTCATGAGAAATGTAAAGATAGTGAAAGTATGTAATTTAATACACTTTAACTTTTAAAAGCTGAAGGCAGCCATCGTGATAGAAAAGTTTAAGAATTGCTCATCTTCATTTTCTGAGCTGAGTTTCAGCAAAGATACAGTTTGCCCTAAGTTATATTATCAACGATAAGGTTGCACAGGCTACACTTTTGAGAAAATGGGCGTGACGTCACTAATCCTATGCTATTTAAAATTGTTTGACAGGCAGTCAGAAGATTTGGATTCGCCCTGACTATATCCCACAGTGGCGAGCAATTGCCTGGTCTAATCACATTTTCTAGAAGTTTGTACTGGTCACTGCACAAAAGTCGCTGAGCCACATCGATTTTCGCCTGCAAATTCACTGTTTTGTCAAATATCATTTTCCATGTAAACTTTGATGGGAATAGTCCAGTTTCGATGTATTCATTGAGAAATTGAAGGAGACCGTATTTTCCAAGGAGCCTGTACACGTCTGCCATAAAACCTACACTTTGATTTTCCAGATTCATATATCTGAGCAACCTGTTGTGAAATACATCTTACACCAGGTACTTTGGCGATAATCTGCATAGCTGGCCAAGGAATTTTAACTTCGAGCAGTCCATGTATGTTACAATCGGTGATGCATTTGATACACACATACAGTATTCTGTAGAGATACTTTTGTGCAAACCCTGCATGTGTTTTATACAGAATCTATGTGCAGAATCTAACCAAGCTACATCACTTGCTGCACAGTTATTCCAGAGTTCACAACCGTACATTGCCTTCGGAAGGACGGCTGTCGTATATATCGTCATCAATGTTTTTGCACTAACATTTTCGCTGCTAATACCAGTACCACATATGTTGAAATATGTTTCCCGTAGTTTTACACTTGCTTCCTGGATAGATCCCTTTGTTGCCAGCGCACTGTCGCAGATAATCCCAAGATGCGTGTATTTATCTTATAGGAATCGGGTCAGGACCCAGTTTGATTGAATGTTGGTGCTTATGTCCCTGCTCATTAAAAACAACAACAGCGCATTTACTAGGGTTGTACAAGAATCTCTATTTCTTCGAATATTCGTAACAAATGTTTAGCATATTGTCAAGTCCATGCTTTGAAAAAGACACAAGCACCATATCGTCGGCGACTGTCGGGGCACACAAATTTAGATCGTACAGGCACACACCATTTTTACTATTCATAAGTTCCGTTATAAGTCCGTCGATGCACACAAGATACAAGAGCGGCGAGCTCCTACCGCCCTATTGAGTACCCTGGAGTACCGGAAGTTCACATGATTGCAACCTCTGGTAGCGTACCCGACTTTTTGTGTTACGGTACATATCTCTGAAAGCTGCCAGCGTGTTGTTATCGACCGATGGCGCTAATGGGTCATTATTTAACGCTAGCAATTTGTGGAACAGGCCCTCGTGCCAAACTCGGTCGATAGCTTGTCGAGCGTCCAGGTAAAATAAAAAGACTGAGGATGAGTTTTCTCGAGCGTAGTGTAAGCATTCGCGGAGCGCAAAACTCGTCATTATGCAGCCCAGCTGGTCTTGGAAGCCCCTTGCAGTCTGTTTAATTGATTCAGTATATTATTCTTACAGCGATCTAAAAGTATCATTTTATAGAGCTTTAATAAACTTGATGTTAATGTTATTGCCCTGTAATTATTTGGTTCATCTTATCTTTTGTTACCTCCCTTATGTAAGGTGATTATTTCTCCTTTCTTCATTTTCTCGGGAATATGCCCGCTTTGCAACATCTGTGTATACATGAGAGACGATGGCTCCGCTAGAATAATCCTATCGGGCCCACAACCTTTACCTTTTACCAAGTTCGTATGCAGGATAAAACTGATGATGGGTGTACAACTGCTGTGGAGTAAAGAACCATATTTTTAAATGACTATTCGGAGTGTAGAGATCTGCAAAATATTGACCCCACTGTTGCACAATATCCTCTCGACTTCTATACACAGTTCCATTGAACACAAGTCCGTCGCCGATTTTTGTTCCATTACCTCTTTTCCTGCCATTCACTATTTTCCAGAAGTTCACGGTATCCGTCTCTGCCGCCGTTTCTAGCTTGTGGTTGAGATGTTGCATGTTAGACAGTGAGGCGCGTCTGTGTTTCCGTCTATATTCAGCCTTCCGAGACTTGTATTCACGGTACACTCCCGGTGAGTTCCCCCGCGGTCGTCCTTCACGACACCAGATATATCTTGCACGCTTCGCCCGTGCATGTAGAGCGGAAAGTTCCTCAGTCCAGTAGGGTTTTAAGTATGTCTTAAACGTTTTCTTTGGAAATGCGCTGTCTGCACTCGCACGAAGTATTTCACAAAGCTTGGCATACATGCCATCACTTTCCATACACTGAAATATATATTCTCTAACTGCTTGCTTGAGCATATCGATGTAGCATTTGATGTTTAGATCATTAGCTTTCTTCCAGTTGATACAACTCTGTGTAGCACAATTTTCATTTACATTAGAATAATCACAGCTAAAGTTGAGGCAGCAAAGTATAGGTCGATGCCAAGACACGTTTAAACAACAATCATCTGCCAGTTCACAATAATGTATACAGTCTGAATTTTCAATAGGCACAAATACATAATCTAGTAGAGACATAACGCTTCCGTCGTATGAAACAAAAGAGTGCATTGCTCCACGTCTGAGATTAGTCAAGTTAGCTGCTGTTAAGTTACAGTCATGTACAAATTTCATAAAATGTCTATCTCTGCTATTATAATTGTTAACACCAGCAAGTTTTGCGTTAAAGAGTCCCATAAAAATAGGCACGCCTTTATCACAATAAAGATTATACAAGTCATACAAAGTAAGCAAATAATCGTAGAACAATTCAATTGGGTGATTACTACATGGCAGATAAACCTGGAAAATAAAGAAATATTTACCGGGATACAATTGCATTTGAATACCAACTATTCGGTAATCATCAATAGATAAGGGTTGTATATATGCATCGTAACGTTTGTGCCATAAAAGCGAGACACCACCCTTACCCGTTAGCCTATATGAAACATTATCATGCGTACAACAAACAGTATGATGTTTATAATCGCCTATAGCGGTGTCCATGAAGTGCACGTTTTTTGCTAAAAGCCAGTGTTCAGATAATCCACAAACATCTATATTACCGTTAATCAGTATATCACTAAGGTAAGCAGCACTGGACATGATCCCTGTGACGTTCCACGTTAGAAGATTTAAGTCAACTGTCATAAAATAAAGTAGACGTGATAACAATATTCATAACCCTGTCCTATGATAGCCACATTTAGTCTACATCTGCTGAGAATGCACTATAGCGATTCAGCGTCACACTACTGTCTGCAGGCATCCGTGTTCGAAATCTAGGTGGTTGGTCCATCGGCCCCTTAAGTTGGCGTTTGTAGTCCTGGGTCATTGACCAGTGACCCGCATAGTTATAGCGCGACCCCTGTTCACTGGTGGCTCGTGTTGACGGATGCTTTCGTTGAGCGTCTCTTGACATCCACGGTACACATTTTACATAGTCCGGCCAGAAGTGATATTTCGATAGTTGTATGTAGGTGATTTTCCTGTGTCAAGAGATACCTTGTTTATAAATAATATATCATATTTTTTTGTCAAAATGATGAAAAATGTTGTTTTATGACATATTGATAGTGTTTAAGTGATTTTGCCACGCGCCCAGCACCTGTGGTTTAGTAGTTGTTCTTTGTTTTGAAAAGCGTCGAAGTGGAAATCACGTGAAATTGGCGCTCACGTGACCCAATACGTGTATACGTCACATGTTAATAATAGTCTTGAGGATTCCGTTATGAACATGATTAAGTTTCGTATCTTTGATGCTTTTGGCATTTTTTGGCACAATTTTTGCGAAAATCAGTATGGAAGAGTTAAGCTTTAGAATGTATCTTACGAATATTGATAAATTCTGGTCAGTTGAGAAAACCAAATTGTTGTGAGAAATATCAACTCGGCCGGCTTTAAAGTTTCCACCCCCAGCCCATTTTCTGAACCCACCATAAAATTGCAGTTTTATTTCCTGATCGGGGAAAAAATGCACATTTTGTCTATGAGCTTTCCAATCAGCAAACCAATATGGGGATTCCCCAAGTTTCCCGAACGGGAAGTTTCTTCCACTGATCTTATAAGCGTAATTTCATATTTTTCTCAACTTCAAGGGGAGATGATTCTGAACTTATTCTAACGTTGCTCATTTGCGATAGGGTTTGAGTACTCATTGATATGAAAACACAGTTAAAGTTTTAATGTGTTTACGACCCCCCCCCCCCACCCTCTCACACATATATTTCATGGGCATAATAAAAACAAAAAATGGTTACAATAAAACAGCATATTTATTTAAACTAAAATGTTTACATCAAAACAAAAAGTTAACATAGAACACAAATAAAATAATTTGATTCTACTGGGGCTCGAACATGTGAAGCGAGCGTGTAACCACTACACTACGGAACCGCTTGAAAAATCATCTTCTAACTAAGATATTAATAAGTGACTGTAGTGTAATGGTCATCAATAAAGTAAAAAACCGTGTAATCGCTGTCGTCTTGTAAAATTGAAGAAAATACGCGTAAACCAAAACTCGAACAGCAAAAGTCTGCGCCATTGTTAGAAAAACCATAAAATAAATATATTTTGATTATGTTTTGTTTTTATACAAAACCAGAAAGTTTCACCGGTTCTCGTATTTGCCCAGTCCCTGAGATCTTTTATTATAACCCAGTCCCTGTGATCAGTTATTAATTAAAAGAATTTGC
Organism: Dreissena polymorpha; assembly: GCF_020536995.1. Taxonomy (NCBI): domain Eukaryota; kingdom Metazoa; phylum Mollusca; class Bivalvia; order Myida; family Dreissenidae; genus Dreissena; species Dreissena polymorpha. Next base: position 99,623,679 of record NC_068358.1, on the reverse strand, counting down.
TTTGCATTTTTTGGCAATAAATGTTGTAGTAAATGTAATAGGCACAAACGCAGTACTTATTTACACAAATTTACACACAAAAATCACCACTATGCAAGATATTCTGACAACAAAAATATATACATTGATCATAAGCGAAAAAAACGTATTACATACTAGTCGCCGCACTTCAGTGAGACGCCAATAATAAGCTGATACAAAACTATGCCCTTAACGCAGATAGGGAAAGTGCTTTGGTGGCTTTCCAAGTGTTCTTTATGAGTATGTGTATTCCAGTTTGTTGTCGTAGACATGTGTCAGCCCGATAAAACCCAAACATATTCGAGATGTGTATTATTATAGCGTATCAGCAAATTTAAGACACTAATTAATATCAAAATAACACTTTGAAATTATGCTGACTGACAGTTTACATGTTCTATCCAGAAGCATTTAATCTATGCAGATGTACCAGGGTTCCCCGAAGTTCGTCGGTTAGTAGGTTTGCTTGCTATATAAGTTTCGAACATGTATGGCATTTGTATGTATAGCTTACATACATTAGTTTGTAAGTATCATACGATTTTCGTTCATTTAATTGAGTTCATTGCAAAACTTGAGGCTCTTAAAATAATTTCTTCATAATGCGTACATTTGTTTTTTTACGTTTGAAATGTTGGACTTGTGTTATTTGCAACAATATGAATGAAATTACTCATTAAAATGGAAAGTTATTTAGGTTAAAAAATATAATAATTCGGGTGTCAAATAATTGAACTAAGTGAAATACAAACAAGGTCATTGGCATTCATTTGTTTTTTGTTAAAGAAATGTGTATAAGCCAGTAAATGATAAATAGCAATTAAGTTAGAGAAATTGTATTTGTATACAAATAAATAAGTCGAAATCCGATGACTCGAACTCGCGGGGGCGGACGGAGTATTAATACTACCGTAGCTCTGTAGTACGTTCTGCTTGCACATACTTAAAATGCTTTTATGGGCATTTTTCACTGTTGAATTGAGCTGAAAAGAGTTAACAGGTCATCTGCATCTCATCTTGCTTCCAGTTGTTTATAAAAATAGAAAAAGCTATATATGATATATGATATTTTACATGACTCAGCCAGTCATCTAAGCCGAAATGATCCGTAAAACAAAATTGTGTCTTTGTGTCGTATGGAAGAATCTGCATTAAAACTAAATTTAGATTCATATCGTACATCGAATCGTTTTTGTCGTCAGTTGTCAAAACGAAAGTACGCTAGATATTCAAATGCATTATTTTTCTCTTTCCGGGATATTGTTTTCGTATGTTGATGCTGAATTAACAAATAAAAGTGTATATGAAGTGAAAACACCAAAAATAAACAACGGTTTCGATAGACACCTATAAACATAGCATATACTGTTAGATGCCCATAATATCACTTCAACAGCGTCATAATATAAAGTTATAGTAGATCAGCTTGTTTTGACGAAGCACATTAACGGGTACCTGTGTATGGTGCTGATAAGTGAATATTAGGAATATTCAATAATATCCAGTTGACTTTTCAGCTGTTGAGAATCTTTAAAGTTCTTGAATTTTCCGGATTATATGTTTCGCTGCCATTGATGACGTCACGCATGTCTTCGGTGTTAGGTGAAATGCGGTGCTGTCAAAATCATCATGCCAAATCCTAAGATAAGCTATGGATCATTCCTCGGATATCTCTTGAAATTATATCTTCCACTATAGGATTATATCAAGAATGACTGAATAATTACGATCAAACGACAATTTACTTCTTAAATTCAATACTGTAGCAAAAGTGCTTTGATTATTTCATTGTATTGTTACAGTTCATGCGATATACATGTACATGCCTTGTAGCATTAAAGCCACACACCTTGAAATGTAATACATGGCATAGTAAATTTAAGTATAAATAAGAAAAATATTTTATCTATGCCAATTAGAATATATCTGGGGGTTACAAGGTAGAGATCCGTCTTTTTGCGCTTTAAAAATTAAAAATAATCGCGCTTGTCGAAATGGACGTAGACCTATACGTCGAGAAATCCTGCTTTCGGTTTAAAAGGCGGTACCCTTTAAACAATAATAAATTACTTGCTAACTAGTCTATAGATTTAATTTCTTCTATGCCCATGCCAATTAGAATATATCTGGTGGTTACAAGGTAGAAATCCGTCTTTTTGCTCTTTAAAACTTAAAACTAATCGCGTTTGTCGAAATGGACGTATACGCATAGATATCCTACTTTCGGTTTTATAATTTAAAAAATAATAATAAATTACTTGCTAATTAGGATTTAAATTTAATGACAATTTTGCACACTTTTAAATTGCATCTATATGTATTGATTAACATGTATTTCATTTCAAGGTGTGTGGCTTTAATGGTTTTACTTACCACTTACACGTATTGGTGTTCGGTGTAACTAAGTAAAATGCCTTCCAAGTAGACACGATATTTAAAGGCGCAGTCTGTAAGTATCTCGCAGTCTGTTCAGGTTTTATGTTGTTTGCTGCTCATTAGTATGTAAGGTTTGGGGGTGAAGCCTAAAATCTTGAATCTAGTAAGAAAGTTTATTATTAAATATAACTTTCTTAATGGTTAAGGGTTAACGGAATGCAATATTCATAAGTAGTTAGAATTTCTCTAAACTGCCTTTAGAAGATTGCGAATGGCACGACCTGGCAGCTAATAAAGGTTATAATAAAATAAAGTACATATAGGATCTGACACGAGTTGTCATATCATACCATATTTTATTAAACGAGTTCAGGAATTTTGTTTGTAAGCGAGCCTTTATCGAGCTTACTAACGAATTTCCTGGGCGAGTTTAATAAAATATGATATGATATGACAACGAGTGTCAGATCTTTTTATCACATGCTTTTAAATGAGCAAATTAAATAAATATTCACGCAAACATAATGATTAATCCCGAATGTTGTTTACATTTCGTGACGTCATTTGACGTTGCAACGTTATTTCAGCAAAATAACAAAATGCGATTGGTCAATAAACGGAAACTAAGCTAATGAAAACGCTTACAAATGTTGTATTACACATGTGTAATATAAAAAATACGTTACGGTTGTATTACATGGGAAACAGGGTATAGCATGTGATAAATAATAGTATGTCATTGTCCAGTGGATACACTGTTTTAAATTGGCAATTCGTATTTCAAACACGGCATCACAGAGACAATCGGGCTTATGTCAACGATAGCCATAGAATTTCAGATAATATCGAAGCATCACTGTTGGATAGTGAGGAATAGCAATCGTTTTGATCAGGATGCAGAGCTCCAGTCTGCCGCTAGGTTTACGTTGCATTCGAAGTGAGGGTTAAATAACAGCCAGTTGCCGCGTTGATACCATTTCATAATGGAGTGACGCGTCTTGAACTACAGTTGCCACAGTTGCCAGAGGGCGATATAACCCATTTCGTTTTGGAATATTATTTTTATTACTGACATAAAGTGTGAATCAGACATATAATCTGACTGAAAGACAAATAATGCATAAGAGACGGGGTCAGAACAATTAAATATAATTTATCCTCGAGCATTAAAGGATTGACCGATTGTTAACCTTATGATAAATAAATTAAACGTGAATGCACAATAATGTTTAAAATGATGGGATTAAGCGATATAATACTAACATAAACATTGATACATTATACGGTTGAAACGAGTTGAATAGCTTTCTCTATTGGATTATGTGTTGGTATTGTATTACATTTTATATCGAGACGAAAAGTAAAAGTTGAGAACATTTGCCATTTGCCATTTAATTAAAATTGAAAGGAGTGTACATTTGTTCACCGTATGAATCGTTTGAATATTAAAATTACTTTGATAGATTCTTTTATTGTGGATGTCTTTATATTTCATCATAAAATTAATTGAATAAGTACACGACCTGCAAGTTCTTTAATTTTCAACATGTCGAATATTACAAGTGCAACCCTGATATTAGGTGGATTACTGAACTCCACTCAAGTCTACATTAACATCAATACAGAAGAAATTATCAAAAACGCGACAACAGCGGACTATTTTGATAATGAAACGGCTACGACACCTGTTCAGAGTTTCAGTCAGTTGAAAACAAGTGATATAATAACGTTACCTCTCTACGCACTTATCTTTATTTTTGCAGTGGCAGGCAACATGCTTATGATTATCATCTTAATACAGAACAAAATGATGCGGACTGTGACGAACGTGTTTCTACTGAATCTGGCAGTCAGCGACCTGCTTCTTGCCATTTTCTGTATGCCTTTCACTATCATACCTATCATGCTTCGCAATTTTGTCTTCGGGGAAGTCATGTGCATATCTATACGATATTTACAAGGTAAGCAATGACCTGCAGTTATAACTATTGACAATATAATAAATAATAGTTATTCCGTTATTCTTCACCGAAGTATTGACTTGACTCCTTTGCTATCCACAAGTATTCGCTCTAGACAGATGGGCACGTCTTAACCCATTTATGCCTAGCGGACTCTCCCATCCTTCTAAATTGGATCAATTTATTTCCAAAATAAGGGATGACAAGTATATGCATTTCTTACAGATATTCCATTAAGCAAACAGCGCAGACCCTGACGAGACGCCGAATGATAATGACGAGACGCCGCATCATTCGGCGTCTCCTCTGGGTCTACGCTGTTTGCCAAGACCGTTGTAAGGCGTTAGGCATAAATGGGTTAATACTTTAAGATGGGTGTATTTTCAATCAGAGCATACACACATGTGGTATTTTTAAAAATCTTTTAAAAACATGTGATTCTGGTTTAATTTTGTAGAATTATATATTGCGAACATTCTATCTGCTCGAGGTATTTTATATTAAAATTAAATTACAATACAAACTATAGTGTACACCTTGACAATTCGTTAATATTGAACAATTCGAAAAGCCCCCACCCCAACCCGCGCAGAGCGATAACGAGCATAATTTTGAACAATTGTTTTGTTGGACTCTTATAAAAAGAAGATATTCATAAACCGATGTTATTTTGGATATTTTGCGTGATAAATCAGTAATAAGTGCACGCTTAGCATGTTTAATTATAACCTGCAAGTAAGCGATATGAAAATTTACGCCTCTTTTGATGACTAAGTTTTATTTAATTATCTGATGGAGATATTGATATGAATTCTCATTCATTTATCTAATTTTATTACATAAGGTCACATGTCATTTCCGGGAAATTTAATTTTTACACGTATAAACCATATATTTTAGCATTTAGTTTTTTTCAGAGACACGAGCACATATCAACTAACGGTTTGACCATGAAGTTAATGATAAATCATTAATACTTTTTCGAGATGATCTCTAATGTTATAATTGATCATATCTCGTCAACAAACAATTTTATTGCTGTGACCATCTCCCGTTGTTGGCGAATATCAAAACAGTATTAATAGTAAATATCGCAAATGTTGCTCGTAAACATATTGTTTTAAATAAATGTTTCCATAATACTACAAAATTAAAATGTTCATATAATATAGACGGATACTTTTGCGATTAACATCTTTGTTTAGCTCGAGCTTATGGAACGCCGTCATTCTTAACACGATGTACGTTAAACATTGAATTATTGTGGAAAGGCAAAAGGACCAAAAGTAGGTTGTATGTTTAAAAGTGATAAATGTAGAACAAGGTCAATTTAAACAAAGCTGTGCGGTTTATCGTGACATGAAATTTGAGCTACTTTTATCGACTTTGTTACGATTGGGCAACTGCTGTGAATTTGAAGTGTTAAGTACGGAACAGAACAATGGGTAATTTTTATTTGCACCGTGTTGCAATATATAATGACAACGGTTTAATTTTGGAAATGTCTAAGGTTCATGTTAACAAAAAATGTTTCGTATGTGAACGAATTTTTTCTTTCAATTATGAAGCGAACAATGCGTGATTTTATTTAAAATGTAATTGAATTCGCTGATGAGAATAAAACCAATGCGGTCTTAAATCAAACTAATAAGCATGTAAGTGCTGTTATGACTTTTAAAATAGTTAAGGCCATAGAAAATAAATTCCTAGGTTCTCATCCCCGCCCGCCCATCGAAAATAATCCCGCCGAACATTTTTTATTTTGAAAAAAAAATCGAGCCGCAAAATACTGAGGACGAAACGGCTGAAAGAGTACGAAAATAGCGAATTGCGAATCGGCAACTCAATGTCTCCGAGACGCTTATCGAATTTTAACGGCGCACGAGCGTCGTCTGAAATGTAAGTGATCGAGCGAAAACAACAAAAAAATGTGTCTTGTTTTGAGGTTTTGAAACGGCGTTACAACCGTAAAAGATTGGTACGGGGTGTCAAAATGTGCAGAAACTTTAACTCTCGCGGACCTGTACGATGACTATATTTGTGGTTCGTATGATCAAGCCCCGTTGAAAGTTGACCACCTGAAAATCGCCTGTGCCTTCGTCGGCCGAAATAAATTAGAATTGACACAGGTGTCACCCGATGTTACAGTTAGTCAAACTGTCGGCTGCCTAGGAAATTGCATTGACTTTAGTATTGGAGACACCCCTGAAACTTCCCATATTAAATGTGTATCATCTTCATTCTCAACATCTTCATCCAAATAATACAAATTTAACTTGAAATAGTAAATGCTGTCTATTGAATGCATACTATGTTTTAATCAATCATGTCTAATCATACTGAAAAAAACTATGTAAAGGGTTCTGTTACATATTTGTATTTTATTTAATACTTTGTCTAGTCAATGTTTCATTGAATGTCATAATATGTTTGACATGATATTAAAAGGGTAAAATAAAACACAATAATAAAATTTGGATAATGTATTTCTTTTATTCTATATAATTTTACATACATACGTACATATAGGCGTTATGCATATAAACCAACAAATTCGTGAACATTTCATTACTTATATATATGTCAGACACATTAAATGAAAAATAAAAAATAAAACCAACCCACCCGACCCAATTTTCACCAAAATTTGGATGAGAATCTAGTTATTTATTTTCTATGGCTTATTGGAAATATTACAATTGCTTGATGTATTTTAATAAAATTACATGGATTACCATAACTTCACTATTTTGGCGAAATAACAAAATGGGTGAATATTGGAAATATTCGAATAACGTTGGTTAACGAATATTATGTCTATTGTGTTATATTAGAAAACGGTCAAACATTCCTAATGTAATGAACATAATTCCGGCGAAGTAATATCAACGCTTCTTAAAGTAACATTACTACTCAAAATCAACGAAAATTTCGTATAATTTTTCGTAAAACAAACTGAACCAATTTAAAATCAGTGTTTGTTCCTTATGGCAATTGCCGAACTTTCAGCGCCATATGTGGTCTGGTAAAATAGACGTTTGTAGATACAAAAACTCGTTTTTATTATTGTTTTTGCATATCTAATTCTATTTTAATTTCCCGCAACGACATCATTCATACGACACATAAATACTAATATGGTGTTCGTGTGTCGTATGAATAGATATATTCGCGGGAAATTAAAATGGAATTAATTATGTCACAAATAAATAAAAAAGAGCATTTTGTATCTACCCAAATCTATGTAATCATACCACATCTAGCGTTGAAATTGTGGCTATTGCTATAAGGAACACTGATTGTTTAGGTGTTAACTTTATTTTACAAAATTCTTTACGACATTTTCTTTGATTTTGATCGTTATAGAGACTTTAAATAAAAAAAAATCATCAAATGAATGAATGAACTTTATCTAGGGCAACATAAGAGTAAAACATTGGTATTAACTGAAGCGTGTTGGCAATCATCCACTTCTAGTGCACCAAACTACATGGATTTCAATTAATTATTTGAAGATCCGTTCATGTACACGAAACGTTTGCCATCTACTGTTTGTAATTTTTTGATGAAAATAAACACGAGTCAGCAAACAAGCTGCGATAGTGTGGTTTATGAAAATAATGTTTGTTATCGTAGAGCGAAAACATACCTATTACGTACTTTCCATCCGTGTAAGTGTTCTGTAGCAATTACGTTATTTTAACCTCGGTTCTACTCCCTCACTATTGAAAAAATGAAAAAGGTTGTAATTAATTATTCACATATGTGTTCGTATGATCGAATCTCACCCACGAAGATATATGTTCTGTAGCTAGTCTGGTATTTTAATAAGCACATCGAGCCAAGATCTACATGACGCAATAACATTCGATTGAAGTTATTTGATCAACGATAAAGAGACTGTTGGTATTTATCTATTCTATAAGGCTCGCTAATAGACAATCTTTACTTTCGCGGGCATCTGAAAATAAATCGAATGCACTTTTCATTTCTTTTAATAACATTCATTATGCTTATTAAATAAATGTCCTGGTGTTTCAATCATCATTTTTTACATAACCAGTTCTTGTTTAAAGATTTGCATTTGTAAGCAATCAGCATGAATAGGGATTCCATTTTACCTCGACATATCTCAGGAAGAAGTCTTGTAAACGACGCAGTAATTTAAATTATATTGAGTAAACGAAATAGTATTATTATATACCTTGCTTAATTTTACGATGTCTATACCATACGATATAATCCGAAATTAAAATATGCGGTTACACATTATCGTTTAAATCACCCAGGGCAACGAAAATCGGTACGAAGTTCTGTTCACCAGACACGTGAGATCACGTATACAGTGAGATGGAGAAAAGAACATAATCTGGCAAACACATTTTTTCCGGAAAGTCTTGTCTGGTATTTATTAAGTGGTGCATATAAACTTACAAAAATAAAATGAATAAAGCATACAATACATATGAAACCTCATATGCACGCTCAGTATCCTTAAATAATATAAAAATGTTCAACATCCATGACTCCTTCCGTGTTTTTGAATGTGTTTTAAAGAAGACAATAAAATATTTAATTAATAAATAATATTTGTAAGTTATATAAACGACCGTTAATGCATACCGATCGGATTAAATAAAAATTAAGTAACTAATCAAAACGTTATTCTTTACCTAATAAGTCGTGTTCTGAGAAAACTGGGCATAATGCTTGTGCGTAAAGTGTCGTCCCATATTAGCCTGTGCAGTTCGCACAGGCTAATCAGGGACGACACTTTTCCGCTTTTATGACATTTTTCGTTTAAATGAAGTCTCTTAGCAAAAATTCGATTAAGGCGAAAAGTGTCGTCCCTTATTAGCCTGTTCGGACTTTACGCACATGCATTTTGCCCAGTTTCCTCAGAACACGACTCACATTATAAAATGTTAACAGGAAGAAAGACATTCAACTGCAAAAGGCATCAAATCCTTGCAATAACATTCATAGTTGATAAAACGTTAATGAAAATATGACCACACACGAATATATTCGAATGCATTATATGAATGTCCGTAAATATGTATTCGATTGTATAATTATTTCATTGCCCATGTTATTGATTATAATTATACTGTAAATAAATGCAGTGCACTCTTTTGGTATTTTTTAAGGTTAAACACTAAGCGAAAATCTTGTTACTTTGTCGAGTACCGGTTTTTATTTATAGGATGACTAATATAAACCTGCGATGAAGTTAAAATATGCGGACACACATTTTGGACGTTTGAATGAAGACATAATATTTTATTCCCTGAAGAATTAATGTTTGTGCAACAATCGGTTATTTACGAGACCGCCCGCTCAACAGCTGTAAAATTAATTAAGGTATAAGTGATAACGGCTCCCGCGGCTGAAATAAATCAATAAAACAATGCTAAATTGTATCTTTGCGTTGTAATACTATCCATTTAGCTGCATATTTTGTTATGTTTTCAGTGTCTTATGATAATACAGTATAACTATGTTTATGTTAAACACTATACGGTAGGTGGAAGAGGTTGAAAACTACTAACTGTTGATTTATTGTATAACTGTTAAAGTGATATTATGTGCATCTTACAGTATGTAGGTTTCTATCGCAACCGTTGTTTATTGTTGGTGTTTTCACTTCATATTCACTTTTATTTGTTAATGCAGCATCAACATATTAAAACAATATCCCGGAAAGAGAAAAATAATTCATTTGAATATCAACCGTACTTTCGTTTTGACAACTGACGACAGAAATGATTCAATGTACGATGTGAGTCTTAATGTAGGTTGTCATGCAGATTCGTTCGTACGGCACAAAGACACAATTTAGTTTTACGGATCATTTCGGCTTAGAGGACTAGGTGAGTCATGTAAAATATCGAAAATAATATATATATTTTTATTAACAACTGGTAGCAAGATGAGTTGTAGATTATTGGTCAGTTACCACATTTTAACTAATTCTTTTGACCTGTTTATTCTTTTCAGTTCAATTCAACTGTGAAAAATGACCATAATATCACTTTAAGACATTCTATACTATAGATGGTGACGTCACTACGGTACACAATGACTGTTAAGAATATTAGCTGGGTTATGCATATTATATTGGTCGCTGCTTTTCGCCACGTTATGTGTTACGCATGCAACATTGTAATGCTGTATGCGCATGAGTAACATTCATATTCGAAATGGCGCAATAAATGGGGTCATTAAAGTTTAAACGACAATATACACCACACTGTGTGTAAAGCCATTTAAAGTTGTACGGAATAAAGTTTTGAAAACAAACCACTGAAGTTCGAAGTTTTAATGGTCCTCACTTATTATCTGAGTGTTGAAATATTGAAGAGAATCCTAGAAATAATTCTCAATTATTGCCTCACTAGCGTTACTTCTTTTTTTCGAAAAATTGTATTTGAGGTGAATTGGAATATCCTGTCAGCTTTGATCATGTATCATCAGAAAGAAGAGTTGCTAAATAACAGTATATTTAATAGAAAAGTTAATTCTAAAATACCATTTTATAATTAAATAAATCATTTTTTTAATACCTTACCTTTTTACACACTGCTTTCACCCCTAAAGCCACACTGAGCCTATGTGATAATCAAACAATGTCTCAGTTATATATTGGTTATTTATTAAATGCTTTGTAATGAGCTGGTGAAAGTTATCGGGGAATTAATTCCTGTTAAAGTTCTCTGTAAGGGACTGCTTATTAGCTCGGCTGTTTTCGGAGAAAACCCGAGGTATTGTCATAGCCAGCTCGTCGTGTGGTCCGCCGTCCACTGTCCGCGTCGTGCTAAAACCTTAAAGTGCTTCAACCTACAACTTTGAAACTTCATATGTAGCTGTACATTGACGAGTTCTACATGCCACACCCATTTTTGGGTCACTAGGTCAAATGTCAAGGTCACTGTGACCTCTAAAAAAATTATTTCTGACGAGATTTCATTTATTCAAAACTGCACCCGCAGCCGAGCGTGGCACCCGTTATGCGGTGCTCTTGTTTTATGCATTAACTCCCTCCATTTTAGCCTAAAAAAATGCCTCCCTTGATTTTGCGTTGTACGAGAAATAAATTAATATCTGTTCTCCTGCTTTCTTATGTTGAAATTAGGATAATTATGTCCTGTATTTTACACGTAATTACATCGAAAGCAAAAAATTCGTCCACAATACAAATCATAAAACACCGTACCCTTAGTTCGCATTGCTTTGGTGTTTCGTTCAACTAGGGCGAAAATGCTCTCGTAAACGGCAACAAGCGCTCGTGAATAAATTTAATTTGATTAAAAAATGACATTTTTTTCCATGATTTCATCCAAAAAGCACACCCATATCGCCTATGTATTTAGTATACGATTACATCCCTGCGTATTTTATGTGGATTCCTAAATTTCACCACAAATAACTTTTCTTTACTAATATAGATTTGCAATCCGCTTGATGTGTTGAATACTTTTTTTTCGACTAAGTTGGAGAATTCGGAAAACTGTTAAAGCCTTATTGAAACAGCTTTATCTATCCGAAAGTAAAAACTGGACGTCGTGAAGGTCATGACATAATTTCGGAATACTTAAAATAACTTGTTTATCGACTCTCTAAATTTGCGGTACTTTTTGTTTTCTTGAATAAAGTTATGTTTTAAAAAACAGATTGTCTTTACATTGTGGCAATTTTACTCAAAAAATGGAATGGATTTTTTACGTGAGTTATTATTTTGCTGCTATTGTTTTCGTTCCGTCTTTCACTCCATCTTTGAAGTGATATATAGGTGTCATTTTAGTTTGTTTTGAACTAAACGTATATAACAAGTCCAGGACAAATCTTGTTTACCAATGTTTGTTCATCACACTTAGATTTCAGTTTATCAGAAACAGTAAAATAAGGATCAAACACAATATCAATTGGCAGAAAGTAAGGCGCAAACAATCAGGACGGAAGATGGGTTTGCTGTAGCTTTTTCAAACGTATGTGTAATTACTAATAAGCCCGTAATTTGTCTACATTCACACAATAAGAGTAGGTCCAGTACAAGGTAAACGTCAGTTTAATAACACTTGTACCATTGTTATTCTTTTGCGTACATAAACATCACATCTGTGCATGCCCTACCCTACTATCGTCATAAACTGCAAGCAGTGAAGTAAAATTGTTATATTGTATCACGGTTTGTAAAATTGGTTTTCATTTGAAACTTATTAAACCACATTCAGCTACGCATCCTCTCCGGAATGCAGTAACAATGAACAAATACCATGCTATCTTCATTCACGTATCTTTTTTCCAGTTTATCAATGTCTCTCACAAGTTGGTTCTCTTAAGTGTGAAAAAACGGTGTGTGAGTGTGTGTGTGTGTAATTAAATGAAAATATAAATCACTGGACGAGCATGCGCATTGCTTGAATCTGACACAAACCATGCTGCAGATTCAATCATACGTATGAGAAGATTAGAACTGTCTATGATATACGTTTGCCATGAAAATACTCCTTATATTTAAAGGAAATGTTTTTCTGAAATATTGGAACGCTACGAAGCATATTTTATGCAATTAGTTATCATTTTAGGTCAGAAGTACATCATATTATTTTATTTATTTTGTTTGTAAACTAAATTATCTCGAAAAGACGAATAATATTAGGCAATCACTATTGTGTATATTTCTGTGTTGACTCTAAGAGTACAATGAAATACCATTTAAGGATTACATAGTAATAGTGTAGTATGTTTGCGTGTAATTCAATTCACTTCGAAAAGATACATACCATTAATAAAACATTCCGTATATGTGTAAATTGACTCTAAGACTCGAGCGCAGTTATAATCACTAACAAGTCGCAGGACAAAGACACCCGAGAAATCATAAATCAGTATTATATTAACAAGTCATTTGCCTATTTTGTGTTAAAGTTTATACCAATCAGTTACTTGTTTTTAAAGGAAAAACGTAAAGTACGTACCTGGTTAGCCACCAAATTTTGTTTTATGAAAACGCCGATTTGGTTCTACGGTATTCGTGCTTTCCTCGTTTGTTTTTGTTTCAAGATCGTCAACCTCGGAATAAAACGGTATTGAACCTTACCCATATATGTTGTTTATGTACATGACCCTCGAGGGGTATTGAACCTTACCCATATATGTTGTTTATGTACATGACCCTCGAGGTATGTTTTCCTATATGATTTCCACTCAAAATACGCAGTATCCAAAGGCTGTTTCATCTACGATAATTAGTGTATTGCCCGTGCTTATGTTCATGAAAAATATCAATCGTCAGTTATTCTTTTGTCGATGAAAACGTAGAGTTCGAACGAAGAAATAATAGACATCTGTTAACAATTCCAAACTGCTTGTTTGTGCAAGGACAAACTAATGGGCATTTTATTCCAGTTCAGCAAATCGTTAAGTGTATCAGACTCGCGATAATGATTTCAACAATGTTGTGTACTGCCATCGTCTTGTAAAAATATATGGACATATTTACGTGACCGTTTACTGACATTTTGAACTAATAATATTTGTATCTTAGATAAACAGAAATAGTGAAACTTCAGAAACATGATCATGATTATTCAAGGCAAATGACCAATTGCTTATAATATTGTCCATTTGCACAATGGTTTATTTATTTAAACTAACTGCACGCTTTATTCGTGTAGTACAGTAAAATATAAATCCACTGCTTCCAAGCCTCAGGCGATTTAAGCGATAAAAATATCAACAATGTTTGTATTTTATATAAAGAGCTTATAAATAACCCAAATGTTCAAATATGTTATCATTAATGGACACCATAGAGAGTATAATCGAATCTCATTTCAGTTTTGTATCGTCCACTTGTATAATGTAAAATTTACGTACTATTTAATGATCAATATGTTTCCTCAAGATCACAAAGATGATTACGATACGGAGATTCTTAAAGAACTGAAACAATTCTATGCAATTTGTATGGTTTAATGGCTGAAAAGATGCCTAAACAAAAACGCTACAAGACTTGTTTCTTGGAACAGGAGTTGATTTTAATGTTAATCCCTTCATTAGATACGCTTAAAACAATAATACTGATAAAAACAGTAATCCAAAATCATGCTATTATTAATTGCAACTTTCAAAAGTGTGAACGAACAATTATATCTTCTTAAAATTTGTATATGTTTGTCATCGATTTGACGTTTTTCTTGGAAGTAATGCAAAAACTGTATAATAACGTTTTTAACAATTACATATAGATTATATTATGTAATCTAGTTGCGGCCATGTTTCGAGTCGCGCATATCGCTATTGATAGGGCGCATCGCAGCCTTACAGCACCTGTCTAGGAAATACCATTAATGATAAAAACACATATAATTCGGTTAATGTCAATAAAAAGAGCTCATTGTATGCGAATTGATTGTCCAAAGAAATTCTGGAAATGTCAAAACATGTTTATTGCATTATTTTCTTCATACGGACAATGTTTGTCTCAATAGGATAACATCGATTATTACTCGCGCATGTGTACAGTGCTACTGTTCTGCATTTGCGGGGGGTGGGGGTGTTCTCACTAGCTTTTTTTATCAACATATTCCAAATAAAGTGTCATATCTAGTTTACGGAATAACAATAGAACAACCGGCCATATGATTGATACTTCTGCTACGACAACAACAAGAATAACACCACTTCTACTGCAACCACCACCAATACTACTACTACTACTACTACTACTACTACTACTACTACTACTACTACTACTACTACTACTACTACTACTACTACTACTACCACTGCTACTACTACTACTACTACTACTACTACTACTACTACTACTACTACTACTACTACTACAACTACTACTACAACTCCGAATACTACCACCACACATTATATTCTTCAATTTCGTCTACATCAAGAACATCATCTTATCATTCTACAACTAATCCTACTACTGCACAAGCAGATTGCAACAACCTGTGTTGTAAAACAATAAAATTCGCTAACATTACTTAAGCACAACTTCTTCCAAAACAAATTAATTTCTACTAATAAACATAATTCTTAAATAATATAAAAGCTTCTACTCAACAACTATGACACAGATTCTACCAAATAACAACTACGGTATTATAATAATCATAATTTCACCTGAATTTATAAGATTTTTTCACCAAGATAAACGTTCTATCGAGCAAGTGCATGAATACACGACTATTAGCGCTAAAATCCAGCGTATCAACCTTGCATACACATGCAACGCTAATTGCTCGGATTTCTGTATGTAAAGTGTAAAGTAATTAGCGCTTAAATCGGAGTGGTGGATAGAAAACTCGATTTTGCAACAGCGACGGATTAAACTTGCTAAATGACTGGCCAGCAAGCAGTCCATCCTCAATTAAACATACACTCAGCTTTTACAGTCATAAGCGCTTTAAATTGCGTAAAACTAATAAATAACGGTAACCGTATAATAACATTTACGCAGATGAATTGCCTTAAGCACGATTAAAGTGAGCGGTGATCCATGACCTTTGACTCAACAAGTAAATATGTGATACATGTCATTAATGACAATTACATAGAAACATTTACTATGTAAATTAACCGCTTTATGCCTAGCGTCTTGAAAAAAAGGCCTTGGCAAACAGCGTAGACCCAGATGAGACGCCGCATGATGCGGCGTCTCATCAGGGTCTGCGCTGTTTGCTTAAATGAATTTCGGTAAGAAATATTCTAAATATGTAAATAAATATACTAGACATCCCTAATTTTGGAAATAAATTGATCCAATTTAGAAGGATGGGAGAGTCCAGTCGGCAAAAATGGGTTAATGAGTACGCGTAATTCTCGACGACTATTTACAATATGATTTTATTCGCATTGGTCTTCACACTACTCCATATTTTTATAATACATTTTCAATATAAATATGAATCATATGTTACTATTTGATAAATTTTCTGCACTGTATACGTACGGTTTTCTATGGTTATTTAACTATAAGAAAGCTTTTACAAGAAGAGAGTTTGTTAACTGCTCGTCGGCTTTTATTACTAGTTACCGTAAGCATATCATCTGTTACAAGCACGTGAAAATCATGAAAACATGTAGGCACGACTTGCCGTCGTTAATTAATTACATGCTAAGAAATTCAATTAAATACAAATTTACCTGAGATTATAAATTATTATTCCGGTTATCTGAAAATTGATATACAGAAGTGGTTTGAATTATCTGAAAACACACATCCAATTTTAATCATCTGTTTATAAAGTTACGTTTCTGTGTACATTCCCTTTTCAATTATTTATGTATCTGAATGAGAACAGCAAGTTGATGTCAATTATAAAAGGCGAATCACACAAAACGCATACGGACACATATCTTGAAAAGTGGGATTATTAACATTACATATGTGGGTTGGGGATAAATGGAGAACTTAAAAGCATTGTTTGCGTTGTTATTAGCATTTGACATTATTGTTATTATTATTATTATTATTATTATTATTATTATTATTATTATTATTATAATTATTGCTTTTTAAGAGGAAAGTGTCGACAATTGCGTGTTTATGACCGAATATGTACACAAATGATATATTGCGATACGTTGGAGCTGATTTAAATAAAGTGAAACTGTTGTACGTTACATTACATGTTACTATCACACGCTAGTACAATTCTTATCAAATAAAAATATATCATTTAATGTATTTTACGAATGATGGTATATTGTCTCAATACCAATTGCATGTTTCTTCTTCATAAAAAGTTGTTGTTACGAATGAAAAAATATATCCAGGTTTGTCTTTAAATTCCTTCCGTTATTGATTACTTACTTAAGGAGTCAAAATCCCTATTAAACAAGCCTTAAAACAACAAGCAATACTATTGTATTAGTGCATTATGTCAATGTAGCCATATTTGGTATACCCACTCGCAGGAATTCATTTATCTTAAAGTAATAGCACAGGCATTTTCTCCACTTATCTCCATGTCTTCGGTTGCTCTTTTTTTTCATAATCTTACTTCGCCAGGCGTTTATCAGCATCGTAAGCAATGAACGTGAATGATAAAAACGGACAAAATATACACGGCTAAACAACATGTTTTTGTTTATCCAATATACACATTGTAACGTTGCAATCTCGTATACTATTGTGTGTAAATGCTCTTGCAACAATTGGCCTTTGATAATACTATAGCATATAATACACCGATCAAGTTTGTATGCCTTTTCAACAATGATGAAGTTCGTACAGGCAATATATAACATATTAAAATGCATATTATTAAGTGTAAATTAAGCACTGCGTGGTATGCGAAACAACAAAAACCGTACTGAGAAAGGATTGTATTTTGTGTGATTGATTATGGTTGTGTTATTTGTATATTAATATACAGTTGTTATTGTACTGAACAATTGATGATTTGCATCTGTTGTAAGCTTTCAAGCGCGGATATATCATGATTACTCCATTCTGGTGTGTGATTAAAAAAAGCTGTGAACATCAATTAAATGCATCTTTACCTTGCATTATCAATGTATTTGGTATCTGGAAAAAACGATACATTATGTGTTTTAAATTGGGAAAAACGAGATACATGGTGCGTTTTCATTGATTAAAACAAACAATAATGAGATACAACTATTCAAATAAACTTCAAACTATACTCATAATAATACTTAAATTATTAAATCTTAAGTCATAAACCTCAGTAGTTATTCCACGTGTTGATCATACTAGTGAAAACAATAGCAGACAACCATAGTTTTATTCTCTTGATGATGTAATGTCAAAGTAGAAGCGTTTCATTTTTGTTATCATAACATTTATGATTGTGTTACGCAGATGTGTTTGAGTTATGAAATGTATACTTATTAGCATTCAAACACGTCATGCATTACCCAACGCGTTATAGTTAAATGCAGTAGTTGATTAGCAATTTGACATAAACATATGGGTCGTTCTCTGCGAAAAAGGGGTTTAATGCATGTGCGTAAAGTGTCGTCCCATATAAGCCTGTGGAGTCTGCACAGGCTTAGCAGGAACGACCTTTTCAGCAAAAACTTGATTTTTGCTAAGTGGAGACTTTCTTGAAACGGAACATATCATAAAAACACTTTACGCTCATTCATTAAACCCCTTTTCACAGAGCACGGCTCATATATCAGTTGATTAGCATGTCTGTACTTTATTCGCCCAAAGGGAAAATATTTAAGTTGCATGTATGTATTGAACATGTAGTCAAATGAGCACCATCGTAGGTGTATTTTTACCATACTCTTTGCAAGCGACTTTCCTTCACAAGAGCAAACAATATCCACTATTTCCAGACATCCAGCCGATTGAGCACGCTGTTGTAATAACTTTGTTGTAAACAGAACGAAGAGCTACGATTTCAAGACGTCAAAACAATGTATACGATTACGAGTGAGCAATATGTTACGAACGATATCGAGGACATTATGCGAAAGCATCTCATGGTACATGTATCTACAGTTCCGATATCGTTAATATCTTTGTTATATAAGAAAAAGACAATTATTTGCTTTTCGAAACGCCCGTAGATCTGCTTCAACACTACTTACGGATTAACATCTGTATAATGGTGACGTTTTGATGCAATTTATTTGAATGTTTGATAGGTTTGCTCTTGATTAGCGTATAATTACTTTATAACAAATAGGATTCTGATAATGTGTTTATTCACATAAATTAACATTGGTTGGTCGTATTTTGCGTTGATTTTTCGAATGCAGTGAACCTTACTTTATAAAATTGTTTTTGTTTTCTTCGTATGTTGTTGCATTGTGTAGATTTAATGGGAAATTCGACATTTTCCATCAATAAATTACATAGTTGTGTTGCTCAGACTCATCGCCTGTTGATGGGGTTGAAGTTTCAATTTCTCTATAGCTGCATGAGAAATTTTCCATTCAGTATTTCCAACACAGTTTACAGCAAAAAAGTACGTTTAATAACTTTAAAGAACTAGCAACGGATTTGTGATTATCATAACATCTATTTTATTATACCTTAGTGGCTTGAAATGCATCAATAATGCCAATCCGGTGCATGCACTCAATCGAATGCTAATGCAAAAGGTGACCGTCCACAATTATTGGCTAAGGATTCTTCCGATCGGCAGGCGACTAACTCGTAGAACTGACCTTAACAATTGATCAATTGATGGATGGACGCAAACGCAGAAACACTTGGTTTGGCCAATATCTTCTTATCAAAACATAGTTTGGTGAAAATCTGTTTTGGACAATTGTCAGTGTTTGTATTAATCTAAGCGCCAGTGTGGCGCTGGAGTAAATCGCTTGAGGAGTTAATATTGGTTGACCTGTACATAAACTTGACGCGTTGTAGACATTTAAGGTGATCACTATTTGGAAAATATATCAACTAATAAATTGAACTATTGTGGTTTGATAATAAACCGATGCAACACCTAAATTACGTTGACAGAAGCATAAATATATGTTAAATATGTGCTGCATCGAACACAAATGCATATACTTTAACATGGTTATGAAACAGTACAGTGCATTATTTTGAAATAATACAATTTTAGCGTAAACATATTTCTTTATTATTGGCTTCATTATTAATGAACATTTAATTTCAACAAAATGGACTATTTAAAAGGATATACATCTCTGTTGCAATCGGACAATACAACACAAGAGTGTGCTATAATAGAAGGCTACACTAGTTCCAATGACGGAAATATCATGAATTCTACTTCATTCACTAACTACACATCGTCATCAGTGCATAAAGTGTTCCGTTCTCCGCAATTGAAATTAAGCGAAATTCTTACACTTCCACTGTACGGATTAATTTTTATAACCTCGGTTGTGGGAAACCTTCTGGTTATTATAACACTGGTGCAAAACCGAAGAATGTGGACGGTAACAAATGTGTTCTTACTCAATCTGTCAGTAAGCGATCTACTTCTGGCAGTGCTGTGTATGCCATTCACCATCATCCCAATTATGCTTAAGAACTTTGTTTTTGGTGAAATCGTTTGTGTTTCAATCAGATACCTCCAAGGTAAGCGAGTGTCGCTATTTTATGCGTTATGGTACATACACAAGTGACAACGTTGAGAATATGTACATACATCATTGATGCTGACAAATATGCAGAACTTTCGTTTAATAATTAAAGTATTCTCTCACTCATCAATGATCTCGTTGGTTTAAAATGTTTAATAATTTCATATAACGTACCGTTAAAACTAATATACATTGGTTTCCATGTTAAACATTTCTTGTAACGATATTTTTCGATTTTTCCGATCGCGTGAACCGCAAGGTCAGTATCAACAAAAAATCTTTAAAAATGCGGTTTTGGACGTAAATCTATTCCAGTTCTAATCCTTAAGCCTGTTAAATGGGAATCAATATCAATTAAAAATTAGTTAAAGGGAGTCGTTAAAGCAATTTTTTTATTTTTTTCAAACATTTCAGTACATATATATACCAGCAAATAAATGATGTTTTAAAAAGTCTAAGCTAATTATTACTGCAAGGAAAACTGATTCAAAATGTTGCAATGATCGGACCCGGAAAGTCTGGAAGGAAAAGCTGATTCGCAACGCAGGATTTAATATTGCGAAACACAAAGGCTATCTTAGTACTCAGTGTATTTATTATTATATCGATTTCAAATAACTTATTACCCATTATCCGTTTTCCGATAATTTTAACATGTTCAGCATTATTTTTGCTGTTTAATCGAGTACGGATTTTTTTTTAAATAGATGGCCATTTTTTTTTAATCTTCACTTAACTAAATTGTTAACAAATCCCTTTAAGTATTCATTAAAAACATTAAACATAAGAGATTCAGCCATTGTTTGTGATAGTAGTCTGTAAAATGACCAAGTAGTAATCAAAAGTTTTACAATCCATAAAGCAACCTCGTTTTTCAAGGAATTATTTAGAATTAGACAATATGTACGACCAAACATTAACTCGTTAATCATTATAACTTCATACCTGTATTTGAGTATTTATCTGAAATTAAAAGAGAATCAAACAATGATTGTCTGCTATTGTTTTCAATATGCATGTGCGTAAAGTTTCGTCCCAGATAAGCGTGTGCAGTCCGCACAGGCTAATCAGGGACGACACTTTCCGCTTTTACGGTATTTTTCGTTTAAAGGAAGTCCCTTCTTACCGAAAATCTTGTTTATGCGGAAAGTGTCGTCCTGATAAGCCTGTGAGAACTGCACAGGCTAATCTGGGACGACACTTTGCGCACAAGCATTATGCCCAGTTTTCTCAGAACGCGACACATATTGATGTTAATTAAAACATTCGAATCAAACATATTACCGTGGATGTAAGACATGCTACGGCCTCGTTCTTGATAACTTACCAATGCCAAACATTATGTACGTTGAGTGGTAAATAAAAAACCATCTTAGAAGCATTTTTACCCTCTCATGACCGGCTTGATATTTCCTCAGTTTATTTCCTCTCCGATAACAATCTATAGTTTGGGCTAACTGTTATGAATAAAGATAACCACTCAAATCGCATTTTCCATAAACAAATCAAGAAAGGTCGAAAAGATATATATCAACCATCAATTCGCCAAAATTAAAACATGAAGTTTTTATTTAACATCTGTGATGTTGTAGTATTAACCGAGCTATAACAATAAATATAATTGCTAATGTCGTTTGTCAAGAACAAAAAGCAACAATGAAGTGGAACGCAAATATTAGCAAAAAATAATGTCCAGTCGGAACAGTGACGCCCCTCGGCCTTAAATTACCATCTATTTGAGCCATCAAAATCATCACGCGTATGAAACATACATGTATGTTAATCTTAAATATATTTTAATCACTTATACCTTCAATAATTGAAACACAGCAAAACACAAATGATTATAAGAGAAAATGAAGATATCTTATTAGTGAAGAAGAAGAAAATTCATTGCGCACGAGTATTTCCTTTACCTATGCAATACAACACTCTAACAGCTGCGTTTAATAACCACACTATGACAGCTCGATCGTCCACATGCACACCGGATCGTCAAATGGGTGTAGGCACAAACAAGTATCCCCATTAGTTTTATAAAGAGGCCGAAACATTGTGCGCAATGCTTAACTTATTTAAATTGTTGTTCAGTCTGATAATTATGTTTTCGTTAGATTGATATTAAAAATTATCTTCTTTTTTTTATCTCGGACAACTGTCAAGTTTATTGTAAAATCAATTTGAATCGTTAGTGAAAATACAGCATAAACCACGGTCTGGTGAAGCGGCTTATACTTATTATATTTGCAAAGGCTAAATCTCATATTGAAACACTATTAAGTTTCAAGTAGCGCTTTTTGTAAGAACACTTTACATGTGGAGTCTGCGAGCAGTTTATTACAGTCGATAAAAGTCAATTAAAAGGAACGCAATCGGGACAAACTGCTCAATTTTGTGGACTTTCCAGACACCGGCGTGGCGTTTGCGTTCCGACTGAATTCCAATAAAACCAATATATTTCACGAACCGAAGATTATCCAGATTTCGGGAAGCGGGGTTGTTTTATTATTTTGCTTGCTTAATTGATCTTCAAATATGTTTGAAATTAAACATTCACGACCATGTATAAGATTGTTACGTACAGATAATGGCTAAAACACCTGTTTCAGTGAAGTGAAGCGAGGACCTCATAAATTTAACCCATTTATGCCTAGTGGACTCTCCCATTCTTCTAAATTGGATTAATTTATTTCCAAAATTAGGGATTTCTAGTATATTTATTTCTATATTCTTACAGAAATTCATTTAAGCAAACAGCGCAGACCTTGATGAGACGCCGCATCATGCGGCGTCTCATCTGGGTCTACGCTGTTTTTGTCAAGGCCTTTTTTCTAGACGCTAGACAGAAACGGGTTATATATAACTGAAAGAAGATAAATATCTATAAGCAAGTGTCCTTTTTACATTCAACGAAACGAGTGAAATAATCGATATTTAATTTCTCGTGATAGTAGAGTTGTTGTCAACATTTGAAGAACAAATAACAATATCAAAAGAGGCTTTACGAAACAAAAATGTCTTTTCATTTTGAGGATAATTATTAAATATAATAACGAAGGTATACATAACTGTGATAACGTGTTAAAGTAGTTCATCATAGAGTAATACGCAGGAAAAAAAGGTATTCTTTCATCAAATTCAAACGATATGCTAAATCACTTTGTTTTGCAGGTGATAGTTGAACAAAACAATATATGCAAGCATCGAGGATAGTTTTTATTGCAGTATTCCCTCATTTTCTCGTTATATCTGAATTTCTGAATTAAAACAGAACGCATACCAGGTTTACCCGTCCGTCAAAAAGAACACACCACCTGTGTTGTTCTGTCTGTTTGGCAAATAAACATCTCATTTCTTGCTGAGAAACATTTTGATCTTTATTTTTACGGTTATAAGAACCGACTTCTTTAAAAACTCTAATTTATTTTTTATTTAAGGTTTAAAGGTTTTATGTATGGATGGCTTTCTAATGAACTTTATTATTTGTTAAATGATGGCGCTGCAACTTTGAATAAATATTTAGCGTTTACATAATAAAAACATCACCATTTTAAAGTGTAAGAATGATAGCGTATAGGCATTTGCCAACACTAGGGAAAGAACCATTTCGTTATCACGAGTTTAATGAACCTACCGAACAAATATCCCCTAATAAATATGTATATGGACCGGGCTCTGTGGAAAAGGGGTTTAATGTATATGCGTAAAGTCCCGTCCGAGATTAGCCTGTGCAGTTCACACAGGCTAATCAGAGACGACGCTTTTCGCCTAAACTGGATTTATTCAAGAAGAGTCTTCATTTAAATGAAAAATGCAATATAAGCGGATAGCGTCTTCCCTGATTAGCCTGTGCGGACTGCTAAACATGGACAAACGCTCCGCCTAAACTGGATTTTTGCTAGGAAAAGACATTATGTAAAAGAAAAATACCATACAAGCGGAAGGTGTCGTCCTTGATTAGCCTGTGCGAACTGCACAAGCTTATCTGGTACGAAACTTTACGCACATGCATTAACCCCCCCCCCCTTTTCACAGAGCACGACCCATATTAACATGTATGATTTCTGTTTAAGCCGTTTTATACGATTATTCTTGTTAAATTTATTATTATATAAAATCTACTTGAAGAACAGCAAGTATGAAACACGTTTGTTTTTGTTTACTTTAACCCATTTATGCCTAGCGTCTAGCAAAAAAGGCATTGACAAACAGCGTAGACCCAGAGGAGACGCCGCATGATGCGGCGTCTCATCTGGGTCTACGCTGTTTGCTTAAAGGAATTTCTGTAAAAATATTCTAAATATAGAAATAAATATACTAGATATCCCTAATTTTGGAAATAAATTGATCCCATTTAAAAGGATGGAAGAGTCCACTAGGCATAAATGGGTTAATATAAGACTGAACTATTGGAGTATTGCGTGTTAGTTGTTACCCCACGCAGATCCGTGTCGTTATCAGCATGACGCAATTTTGCTTCGGATCAACGTTATTGTTCTAAACGCGTTTAGATAAGACCCCGCGGTTTGTTACCTTGGACTTTTTATAACCTTCTTATCGCCAGACTGATTATCATAAATGTGTTGTAAGAACACATGCCATTTATAAACGAAACTACGTTACTAGCTGGACTTAGGCGTTTCTCTATATGTTCATCCCATTCAAACGTTTATGTTTATCAGTAAAAACAACATGAACTATATTTAATATATTAAACAGAAGCTTTCTTATTAACATGTACATTCAAAGTGTCTAACGCGATCAATAGCCGATAACTTAAACAAAATTACTTAAAAAAAGTTACCGACAGTTGGTTATGCACTGTAGGTGATGACGTATTTGAAATGCAGAGAGGCGATAGCGAATAGAGGTCTCAGAGCTTTGGGAAAGGTATATTCTGACCTAGATTAAGGTCAACTGTACTTCAAGGTTGTTAACGTAATAGATACAATCAATACGGAAGTCACAGCTACTTGTACGGTTGCCATTTCTGTTTATTGACTCTCATGACTTGTGAACCAAGTCGATAAATTTGATCCGAGGATTGGTGTGACACTATTCAAATATTCTGCAGTTTAATTTGACATTGTATAATAGACCAAACGTTCTTTCGAACCAATTTTGTTAATTGACTTCTGATTTGACCATGTTAAATTTGTAGTCATGCGAAAAGGGCAGATAATTCAGCATGATGCTATATACAATAGTTAACTTATTTATGCCTAGTGGACTCTCACATCCTTCTAAATTGGATCAATTTATTTCCAAAATTAGGGATGTCAAGTATATTTATTTTTATGTTTAGATTTTTTTTACAGAAATTCCTTTAAGCAAACAGCCCAGACCCTGATGAGACGCCGTATCGTGCGGCGTCTCATCTGGTTCTTCGCTGTTTGCAAAGGCCTTTTTTAGACGCTAGGCACACGACTATATTTTTCTCACCCCCTCCTGTAAATCTGTGGTAATAAGTGAAGCCAAACATGTGTCTTAAATTATATTGGCCATGCTCTATAAAAGGGGGGTTTAATGCATATGCGTAAAGTGTCGTCCCAGATTAGCCGGTGCAGTCCCCACAGGCTCATCAGGAACAACACTTTCCGCTTTTATTGTACTTTTCGTGTAAAGGAAGACTCTTCTTGACGAAAATCCAGTTTAGGCGGAAAATGACGTTTCTGATTAGCCTGTGTGGACAGCACAGGCTGATCTGGGACCCCACATGCTTATCAGGGACGACACTATACGCACATGCATTAAAAAACTTTTCACAGAGCGATGCTCAATAACTCAAGGTTAGTGTTAACAGACCTAATCAGTGAATTTATTCTGTTACTAATATAACACTTCAAGAACAATAAAAACAACATGCGATTTATTGAAATGTCTCGATGATAATTAACCTGTCAAATTAAGAACCACGTATATAGCTTCAAAGAGCCAGCTGGTAATTCAATCATTTTCCAGGTATATACGCAATGGAATCTTGATAGTAAGATTTTTTGGCAATGTGTTAATTATAACAAAGAAATTTTAGCCACCGACAGTTAAGGTATTAAAAGTTTATTGCGATACATAATGCACGATATATAGCAAATTACCAAACTATTGATACATTTTGAATAATGATTAAACTATGCGGATAACATGACGTCTGTGATCGAGTAGAATAAAGATGTTAGAAGTAACACTATAATTCACATTGCTTTAAGATTTTCAGACTATTGGTTTGATATAACTACTCTAATGTCTGTAATATTTTTCGTGAATATTATCGTATTATATCTACAAATAAAATATTTATTCGAAAGTTTGATAAATATTTTAATCATAACATGTACACCCATCATATTTATACATGCACGTGTTTCTCCTGTGTTCATTAATTATTGTTTAAGTCTTCAAGTACCGAGAACATGCCTTTCATTATTGATTAATGTTTTGGGGTAAAGGAAGATTGGGGATTTTACGTTATGCTTGTATTGACAAACCATCAACGCTAAAGTCCCATTCAACATCTCGTTGCAGGTGTATCGGTAACCGTGAGCTGCTTCACACTTGTGGCCATCTCTCTGGAACGCTACTTCGCCATATGCCAGCCGCTTCATTCTCGGAGCTGGCAGACCCTGAAACACTCGTATAAGACAATCCTGGTGTGCTGGGTTGCTGCCTTCTGTGTGTGCATCCCCATTGCTGTGTTCACCAAGCACAAGCAGACACCGTCTGGAAACTACACGTGCCGTGAGAAATGGGACAACCCGACCCTTCACAAGGCTTATACCCTGTTCTTGGACTTCGTCCTTTTATTGGCCCCCACTCTAATCATGAGCATATCGTATGGTCGCATTTGTTACACCCTTTGGAGCGGTATGAAAATGGATAAGAAAGTAGTGGGTGAGTGTATATAGATGTACACATTGAGTCGCGCACTGTGAAAAGAGGGTTCATGAATGTGCTTAATGTGTCGTGCCAGATAAGCCTACATTCCGCACAGGTTTATCAGGGACGACACTTCTCACCTAAACTATTTTTTTGGTAAGAAGAGACTTTCTTAAACAAAATCATAAAGCGGAAAGTGTCGTCCCGGATTAGCCTTTGAAGTACGCACATTCGTTAAACTCCCTTTACACAAACATTGCCCATTTTGATAATGCTAAATTAGTGTATAAGTTATAGGCCAGGAGTTAATCTACTTGTTATTGAAGTATTTAATATATGGTAAAAAATCAATTTTGATTGGGTTTCAAAATAACTATTATTCTATTGATAATTTATTACAGATCATGAATTCCCTGTGACTTCCATGTGCCTTCAATGTGAATACATAATTCATCTCATTTCAGAGGAGCAGAACGGAAATGGGGCAATTTATCACAAGTCAAGTATATGCACATCCAAAGACGGCTTTGGGAGAAGTATCACCCCAAGTGAAATGGTAGAGCTGACAAACAAGCGAAAGCGCTCGACAAAGATCAGCTTCAATGCACGGGGCATCAGGCAGTCTAATAGCGAGAAAAGCCGCGTGTCGAAGAAGCGCGTTATCAAAATGTTGTTCGCTGTCGTGCTAGAGTACTTTATATGCTGGACACCGTTGTTTGTTGTCCAAACCTGGATGACAATGGATCAAGATCACGCTGTGCAGCACATATCTAACTTAACGCACACAACTATATTTCTTCTTTGCTATGTTTCCTCGTGCTGTAATCCGATAACCTACTGTTTTATCAACAAAAACTTTCGCGATGGCTTCAAATCGGTATTTCGCTGCAATCGATGCAAGCAGCCTATTCGTGCCAGACAAGAAAGGCCATCTTATTACCATTACAGTTCCTCTCGCACGGGCGTTAGTCATATGTCAACATTCGACAAAGCTAACGGCAAGGAAGACTGCAAGGAAGACTGCAAGGAAGACTCCGATGAACTGTGACTAAAATAAAGAAGCACAACCAATGTTATACTAGTTTGTTTTGATATAAAGGTAAACGTATCAAATTCTTGATGCACCTATACTAGGATATGTATAGTCTGTTCCAAAAATGTTCATGTAGTATTTGATTTTGTATTGTTATTATTATTAATGCTGGATAGTTGCAATCCCATCCTTAAGTTGTAGAACATGTGTACAAGTTTTAGCCTTGTGAGATTATATGGTATCATTTTAAATAGACTAAATTGGTTCTTGTAAAGAATGCCTGTGTTTACTATGTCGTAGTTCGTTTATGGTGTATACCATTGATAACTAAACTTTGTATATTAAAGTTTCAATTATAATTAAATTAGTTTATAGACTCGTGTTTGTGCATTTATTTGTCGGTGTTATATGTGCGCTGTAGGTCAATTGGTAACACAATTAAATGCGTTACTTGGCATTTCAACATCAGTCGTTTGGGGATATTGTTTGACTAAATATTACACGTCTAGTATTTTTAATAATCACGAACGAAATGCCTCGGGCTATCGATTGTATCAGTAGCTGTTATCACCGTTTATATTGCACCGTGTCAGTTGCCAATTGGTCTTATCTCATGTGCGGCCGGCGATGCCCCAGATCAGCCTGCGCATCCGCGCATTCTTGTCAAGAGCTCCTCTGTCATGCTATTCAAGAAAAGCTTCGTTGTCTCGTTAGCGACAAAAAAAATCCTGATCGGAAAGCAGCCAAGGCTGGTATTCCGGATTTTCGTAATTCTGTCTTAACAGAGTTGTCGTTCGTGCGGGACGGTATACCAACTTCCGGTGTCAATATAAACAATTAGAAAATACTACTGCTGCATTTTTGAATGTCAAAATTTTATCAGCAGAGTCAGAAATATTCTATAAAAAAGTTAATTACCAAAGGACTAAATTACAAATAGACTGTGTAAGAACTTATAGCCGGAAGAATTAGATTCCAACGTTTTATACAAACATTTGTTCGGACCACTTCCTAGACGGTATCGTGCCAAACTCGATCTGTCGACCTTAAGAATCTTTCAAAATGAAAATTTACGCCATCGAATAATTTTACAACAGCTTAGAAAAAGCAGCGTTAATTTGTGCAGCCCCACCAGAACTTTAAAACATTGTCTGTTTTAGATCATGATGAATTATAACATGAATAAGGACAGACAGTTGTTATTTCAACAAATAAACATCTTGTTTGGAAGGAGGATATGCCAATCAGCAAGTAAACAATTATTTTGATTTTATAATATACATCTAGCAACCCACTTAAACAGTCAACAATGTTGACATTAGTAAAGGAGTGAAATAAAGTGTTGCAAACAATATCTTCTATTGCAGTTAAATAAAATAACTTAGCCTTTCTGTTTAGCTAGCTGTTAAGTGACGCGGTTAGAGTTTCTGGTTACAACTCGGAGGTTCGATACACGGTTGGAGCTCAGGAATTTTCGCTTTACTATTATATAAACAATTTATATTCTGATCACGATAATGGAGATTATGCTACTTCATTGTGACAATGATGTTTTGTAGACTCTTGACATATGTCAATATACATTATTGTTAATATCATTGTTATTGTGGACAAATACCAAGTGAAACCCTTGCAATATCCAAATTGGACTCATTCCTTATAGTCTCCAATCTTTGATGGCACGAGGAGCACACATAATGAGTTATACGTAGGTATTAGAGGATGACCTCATTTATTTCAATTTCATTTGCCATCTCCATCCGCTTAAAATTTGGGACGGTTAAAATTTGTCATAATGTAAAGGGTTACGGCATTTTGCAACAAGATGAACATGTAAGTAATTTTTAACGTGTGCGAAATTTTGTTTTCTCTGTATAATATTACCTACATACAAGCATAGCATATATAGCTTTATGAATTTCATATATTAGTTTTGCATTATATATACAATGCATTCCATGTTCAGCTTCTTGCTTGGTACGGTACATAAAAATACTTGTCTACATATATTATTGTACATTTCCAATTTTCAAGGATTGTACAAAATAAACAACCTTTTACATACAAACTAAATTAAGTTTGAATATAAGAATGTATAGCATTTATCAATAAAATGTTGCCCATAAGAAAAGTATTAGCACACGCTGAATTACACTGTTATTTAAACTGATAATGCAGATTTTACACAACACTTGAGAAAATAAAGATACATATTTTTTATTATGCGTTATGATGTGTTATGGCATTATGGGAGACATCAATAAATATAATAACAAACGGATCAGACACATACATTTTTATCTGCTTTAATTGTATTTTGTATATTTAAAACCTGTGTTTTATGCTATTTACAAATGCATGCTTTGTAAGGCCTCATATTTTCAATAAAAGTTATACATGTACTGTTTAATCTCTAGTCACACTATGTTTATATCATTCTTTTTGGATTTGTATTATTTCCTGTCATTTAATATGAATATGTATTACTCAGAGATTTCAATTGAAGCAGATTCCCGATTTGTAATGCAAGCATTTTGCAATAGTGTCACTTTTGACTCCTCCAAATGATATTCCTTGCATCATTTGATGCAAATGTTACTGGCGCCATCTGATCTATATTTCCTGAGTTAGATTAAACAAGAGTGCATGAATATGTTTCCAGTCAATATTAAAGAATTCTGAATTTTATTTTGTATGATAAACTGAAATTTCAAAGTTTGTAATAAAAAATTTATAAGTATATTTCTCTTCTTAAGGGCCTATTACTGTTTTTCTTAATGTAAGTAGGTTAAGTTATATAGGTCATTGGATTTTTTGTTTGGTCAAAATATTCTCTGCAAACATTTTATCAGTATTAAAGTGATATTAAGGGCATCTAACAGTATATAGGTGTCTATCGAAACCGTTGTTTATTTTTGTTGTTTTCACTTCATATACACTTATATTTGTTAATGAAGCATCAACATACTAAAACAATATCCCGGAAAGAGAAAATAATCCATTTGCATATCAACCGTACTTTCGTTTTGACAACTGACGACAGAAATGATTCGATGTACGATTTGAGTCTAAATGTAGTTTTCATACAGATTCGTTCATGCGACACAAAGACACAATTTTGTTTTACGGATCATTTCGGCTTAGAGGACTGGGTGAGTCACGTAAAATCTCTTTAGCCATGTTATTTTCATGCATTTTTCTAAAGAACATATATATATATATCATATTTAATCCTCCTGTGTTACATTCATTTAAAATTACAGCTGAAAGTAGCATATAATTTCCCCTTTAACAACATTGTTTTTAAAGCGAGATTATACGATATGTATGTGTCAAATTGTAATAGATTCATAAAAATATGTTACAATAACACAACATAAGCAAGACAAATTATACATAAAAGACGAATTTTATAAAATGCAGCAAAGACAAATTAGCGCCCCGAGCCGATTGTGACGAAGATATTTCGTTTATATTTTCCTACAAGAACCGAAGCAATCGACTTTTTATTTGGATCAGAGTAAGTGTTTGTGTGTCGTATGAATGTATATCCTTGCATGAATTTAAATGAACTGTTAAACTAAATTTAGATTCACATCGTACATGCATGATTAATACATGCTGGCTAATTCGACTGTACAGACATTTTCGATTTCAGAATTAAATATATGGCTTATTTCGCATTTTTCGACACATGTTCTTCTTAACTTTTATTTTAATTTATATTGAAAATATGTATACTAAGTTTTTAACACATTTTATATAAATTCTTAAATATTTAACAAAATCGTATTAACTCGCTTCAAGTCTTATTATACATTAAATTACATTATTTAGAGCTCATGACATAGGTGATAAATATATTTCAAATTTTGAAATAACCTCCGCGTTTTGGGTGCTTATTAGAATTATGGTTTATTAAAGATTGTAATGAATACAATCAATATAGGATTTATTGAACAACATACCAGTTGTTTACTTGTTAAGACCCCTTTAACTAATAACCAAACAATAATTTTGTGAGGTTTTTGCAGACAATTCTAAAAATTGCGGGATATAGAGATATTGCTCATTTTGAGAATGTTCTCTTTTTACCACAATTATTTCTACCGCATGTAGGCTATTTCTTCTTTGTTTGTTTATATATAGTTTAAGAACATTATCTAGACACCTATTACTTTTGCTGTGCACACATCATTTGAACCATATTGCTGAATGAAACTGTTTATCATAATAAGTAATGACTTCTTTTGTTACAATGTTTACAATACAAACACAAGCTAATATAGAATTGAAATTAAAGGGGAAAATGTAATAAATTCTTCAATTTAAAAGACAATAAAGCAACAATTATCTATTTATCAAACCCAAGTTACAATGTATATATGACAAACAATAATTAAGGATACACCCATTATAAACATATAATGCAAGAAATTTAATTTCACATGATTAAATCATTAACAGTCAAATGCCTTAATAGTATAATATTAAATGAATGGAAATGAAATCAGAATCTTAAAGCAAGCAGACGAATAAGGCACTTGCTCAAAAGATCAATTCTATATTTTGGGCAAAAAATCTTTGATCTAGAAGGAGTGCTGTATCCGAAGAAGAACTCTGTTAATTAATTTGGTCAGTGGACATTAAAAATAAACAACACAACCAATCACAACACTCCCACACAGTATTCTTAAGGAAATATTTAAACCAGAAACAGTTCATAACAGCTTTGTTTATTAATCGAAAAATTAAGAAATTAACACTAAACTGATATGAAAATTGCTGTAAAAACAAATGTTTCCAGAAACTGATAGTTAAGTGTGATAGTGACAGAAGAATATAAATCAATTTATAAACCAAACAAACATAAATACTGATTATGAATCAATGAAAACCATTACATCAACGGAATAAATGTTGGGTATCAATTGAATAATGCAACAGGCACAGTTTTATCAATGCAGAGAGCTATTATGAGAGTTTATAAACTTTTACTGATGAAATGTTTAGAGTCGCGAAATTATATGACAAGACAGAATTAAGATACGAATGTCAACAAACTAGCATTATAAGTATATCTATCAATGAATATATAAGTGTATACGTAAATTTGAATTGAAATGAACAGTATATGTTACGATTTCAGCGATCTGAGGTGGAGATCGTATGTTCGTTGTGCTTTTCACCTTTTTACCCGATAGTGCGATACCGTCCCGAACGAACAACAACTCTTGTTTGATCTTAATTACGAAGAGACCCAATAGAGCTCTGCCGGAAGGTATGAAGTTATACCCATTTTCGCCCGACGCGGTTCACTTGTAATACACACTTATATGAACCTCGCTCTGTGAAAAGGGGATTTGATGCAACTGCGACACTTTCCGCCTGAACTTCCATTAAACAGAAAATTCAAAAAAAGCGAAAAGTTTCGTCCCTGATTAGCCTGTGCGGACTGCACAGGCCAATCTTTGACGACACTTAACGCACATGCATTGAACCCTTTTTAACAGAGCACGGCCCAAATCCATATCTGAAAAATGTTCCTCTAGTTGTGTAATTGTGTGCATGTCTAAAGTATGAAGTAATAACGTCGGCGGATTATAATTCAAGCGTATATGTTTCAAAACGATGTGTCGTTTTGTATGTTTTTAATCAACACCGACGCTCACTGACGAGAAGAACCAATAAACAAGAGGGCCATGATGGCCCTGTATCGCTCCACTGTTTTTTTATGCGAAAAAGCTTGCAACGCGCATGGGTTGGAATGTACTCAAGCATGTGACTTTCTCTTTGTATTCCTCGTCCCACTTGGCGCTTAAAGTTGGAAGGGTGAGCATTTTTGAAGATGCTGCGAAGCAGCTCGTCTAAGTTATCATACCATGAAAAAAAATATTCACAATGGCGACCTATGTAAAAGACCGAACCAGTCCGATTGAGATAGCTCGATTTTTCTAATCGGCAGACCTCGCTGATTATGATTAATAAAGGTAAAGGAAGCTCAGCTATAAATAGGACAGCATATTCTGGGGAAAAGATTTAATAATAGTTTGAAAACATCAATTTTAAATCAGTTATATTCAA
Source organism: Dreissena polymorpha (assembly GCF_020536995.1). NCBI lineage: Eukaryota > Metazoa > Mollusca > Bivalvia > Myida > Dreissenidae > Dreissena > Dreissena polymorpha. The sequence continues at coordinate 99,589,254 of NC_068358.1, read as the reverse complement.
TCCATTATATGTTTATAGATCAATGAAACAACTATGCATTTTCTGTATTGTATTTGACATTTGTCGTGATTTTGTAAATACATTGCGAATGAAAACGTGTATAATTAACGTTTAACGCGATCATGAGTGTAAAGAAAACGAATTATTTCGAACCTGCCATTTGTAAACGTTATAGCGAATATGGTATATAAACAACATAATAGCCGTACGATATTTATGAAACTCGCTATTATGCGTGCTTTCTCATTTTACATATTTAATACACTTTTCAAACAGAAATTACAGAGCCACATCAGTGCACATACTATGTTTGATAATTCATTCGTTTGTTGGATATTGTTTGCTGTTTTAAACACATATTAGGTCTTATCGCGGAGATTTAGTTAACCTTACCATGTTCATGGGCGAACTCGCATATTCAAGTGCTCTTACGACTATGTGCTCATACCTACTTTCGGGAATCATCATAAAAGTATTGTCGTACTTAACGAACAAACATGCCTAAGCTTATTGAATTAGAGAAAAAACAATAATCAAAAGAGAAAAAAATATGTTCATACCCATGGGCATGTGAAATCACATCCGTACACACTTATCATTAACTAACGAAAGGAAACAACGAAATATTAAGTTTGGTATGATATACTTATAAAATAAAAGAGCATGGTGTAATTAAAGAGCATGTCAAGTTTTGAATATATCTGCTGAAAAGTAATGTTATAACCTACAAATGTTTAACTGTTACAGAACGTTTTTTTAAGACAAGTGGTACAGAAAATACACGTCGAATATTGTTTTAAAGATATTTTTTGTTATATTTGATCAATAATGTAACCCGCCTCCCAGATTCGCTGAATGGGTCAAGTTCCCCACGGGTACTACTACCCCGTACCCCAAATGTTTTTTCGTACCTCAATTTATTTTCCTACCCAAATTTATTTTCCTACCCAATTTTTTTTCCTACCCGATTGTTTTTTCGTTACCAACTTTTTGTTCGTACCCTATTATTTTGGGGCATAATTTTTATACCACAATTTTTCGTACACATTGTTTTCTTACCCAAAATTTCCGTACCCAAATACACAATTGTGGTGATGTAGATAAACTTAAATTGATGCTTTTATATCCATCCTTTTCAAAAGCATCGTCACACCAGTACTGTCAGTACTTTGATTATATATGGAAAACGTTACTATGGTGTTAACTAAACAGACTAAAAAGCCCGGGCTTTGTCGCACAGGTCCTTTGCTTTTAACGTAGGTACATTTATCTCTCCAAAAGATATTGTCGTTCTTTCTATTTCACATATTTTTAGATGCTGAAGATCAAATATATGCATGCTCTACAAGATTAATGAAAGTTCCTTCATTAAGTCATGAATCTTTTTCCAAAATTCCAAAAAGTGTTTGTAGATTTCAAAGTTTCTGTTACTTATATAGTTCATGACAAATGCAAAAAAACCTAATGACGTAGATCACCTGAACTTTACTTCATTCTTGAGGCATTAGTGAGTGTAGCAGGTTTGTTAACGTGGTGAAGAAATTGTTTATTGTACAAAGAAGATATTTGCCTGAGGAAACATAAAGTTACGAGTTTTTCAGGTTCATGAGGTGCCGAAAGGCAGAAGAAATGATAACTTTGTAGAGGTTGTTTGTTAAACAAAGTAAATGTTTATAAGACAAAAAATTGAATTATAATTCATCAAGACGTTGCGTTCATGGCAACACTACTTGCATATGGCGTGAGGTTTAAAGAGATATCATGACAAACAATCAACTCCGGTTTCAAAAAGAAGAAATTGCTAATGATGAGCAATTTCTCCTTTTATCACAAAGATTTCTACCACACCCAGCCAATTTATAAATAGTCCTTTACAATAATATTTCTTGTCTGCAATCTCTTTCAATTTGGGGCAGTCCAAAACGTGTCGTTTTGTAAAGGGTTAACATTTATGGATAGTTAACATGTTGGTCTACCTTTCACGCTTGACATGTGTGCATTTATCTCTTATAATTAAAAAGTTATTCCAAGTGTATTTTGATAAACTTTTAGTTTGATAAGAAAATAGTGTACTCATCCCATAATGAATAAATAGCAAAAACGCATAAACATGCCAAGTTCAACGACTTCATGTGGCCATGTTTTTTGACGAATTAAATTTCTTGACCAACTTTTTAATGAGAGCCTTCAAGGAATAAATTTGGCCCCAGGGGCATAATTTGAACCCTAGGCCCAATCGTTATGGACAGGAAGATTTTTAAAGTTTGCACAAATAGGCCTTATTTAAGCATATGTTCATTTTTGTGACCCCCGGGGCAGGGTCATATTTGACCCCAGGGGCATAATTTAAAAAAACTTGGTAGAGAACTATAAGATTTTAATACATACAAAATTTAGTAGAAATAGGCCCAATGGTTATGGACAAGTAGATGTTTAAAGTTTTCACAAAATAGGCCCAATATAAGCATATGTTCAATTTTGTGACCCCTGGGGAACGGTCAAATTTGATCCCAGGGGCTTAATTTGAACAAACTTGGTAGAGGACTATTAGATGTCACTACATACCAAATTTGGTAGCCCTATGCCATACGGTTATGGACAGGAAGATTTTTAAAGGTTGCACAAAATAGACCTTATTTAAGCGTATGTTCATTTTTTGTGACCCCGGGGCATGTCAAAATTCACCCCAGGGGCATAATTTGAACAAACTAAGTAGAGAACTATTAGATGTCACTACATACCGAATTTGGTAGCCCAAGGCCCTACGGTTATGGACAAGCAGATTTTTATAGTTTGCACAAAATAGGCTTTATATAAGCATATGTTCATTTTTGTGACCGCCGGGGCAGGGTCAAATTTGACCCCAGGGGCATAATTTGAACAAACAAAGTAGAGAACTATTAAATGTCACTACATACCAAATGTGGTAGCACTAGGCCCAATGGTTATGGACAGAAAGATTTTTAATGTTTGCACAAAATAGGCTTTATATAAGCATATGTTCAATTTATTGACCCCCGGGGCGGGGTCAAATTTGACCACAGGGGCATAATTTGAAGAAATTTGAATAAGGTTCACCCCAGGAACGTTTATGAGAAGTTTTATCAGAATTGGACTTGTAGTTTAGGAGAAGAAGATGTTTAAAGAAAAAGTTAACGCACGCACGGACGCAGGCACGCACGCACGACGGACACAGGACCATGAAAAACTATAGATACTGCGTTTTCAATTAACCATCAAGTCTTTTTGTAATTGCAACATATGACTCATTTTAAATTTCATATTAAATCTACTTCATAGCCGTAGATGATCATACATATACATGTATATACTACATTTAGTCTCTTTTTGAGATACACGTATACATAAGGAGTATTAATATTTCAAATGTATTAATTACAAAACATGTCATAAATCTAGATAAACGCCCGTACACGATTATTTTATGTTAACGATAGCTGTTTGTAAAACATCTAAATTCCTTTAAGGAAAACATTAATCTTGGAATGTTCGGTAAAGAACGGGAGCATATGATTTGGGTTTTCAACTTACCGGTATTTATAAAATGATATTAGACGTTGTAATTCACTTCAGTATGGACGGTAACGGCATAAACTGTGACATAAAGCTAATTCGAGAGCTATTACTTTGATACCAGTGCGAATATTCACCTCTCGATTAAGGACGTGTTTTTGTTTACTCATGAGACACCATTATGAAGGAGCATGATTACTCCTGGGTTACGTCGTTATACGTCCTGTGGTTGGCAGTGATGAAATCGGTAACTGCCGATTTAACCCATTTATGCCTAGGTAACTCTCCCATCCTTCTCAATTGGATCAATTTATTTCCAAAATTATGGATGCCTAGTATATTTATTTCTATATTTAGAATATTTCTTACATATATTCTTTAAAGGGATCTTTTCACGCTTTGGTAAATTGACAAAATTGAAAAAAGTTGTTTCAGATTCGCAAATTTTCGTTTTGGTTATGATATTTGTGAGGAAACAGTAATACTGAACATTAACCATGCTCTAATATAGCCATTATATGCATCTTTTGACGATTTTAAAACCTAAAAATTATAAAGCGTTGCAACGCGAAACGATTGAATAATTTGGAGAGTTCTGTTTTTGTCGTTAAATTTTGTGAAACTACGAAGATTGCTTATATAAGGTATAAAATACGTTTATCATGTGTAGCTGGCGGAATAGCTCAGTAGGTTAAAGCGTTTTTACTTCAGGACTCTGGCAGGACTCCAGGGGTCACTGGTTCGAAACCTGCTCCGGGCAATGTTCTTTTCCGTTTTTTAATTTTATTCTTGATTTTTTACTGGAGCTTTTACGATCCAATGTTTACATTTATCAATATAAAACATTTAACGAATAAGTTAAAAAAATGCCAAAATCTGTGAAAAGGCCCCTTTAAGCAAACAGCGCAGACCCAGATGAGACGCCGCATTATGCTCATCTGGGTCTACGCTGGTTGCCAAGGTCTTTTTTCTAGACGCTCGGTATAAATGGGTTAAAAAGGTCATTCATACAGGGCGAAGGATCACGTGACATTGTTGGGTTCCCAATTTAACGTTAAATAGATGTAAACCCACCGGTAAGAGGTGCTTTTTCAAATAACTTTTAAAACAATTTTTCTTGAGCATTTCAACTAGTGCATACAAGACAATTGTTATGCTGCATATGGCAATTAAAAATGTATAAGAATTACTTTATTTAATAAGCCTGTGTTCTTGTTAAAAGATTCCTCGTGTACTGCATGGTTATGCTTCACGCAACATTTTGTCACCGATTTCAGACGTATTCAAGGATTTATTCTCATATTGACATAAACTGCAAGGAAAACTGTCTTTTATGCGCTTAAGAGTTTTGCAAATGTATTTCAATAACTAGAGATATTTTTAAAATAAAGCTCTTAACGATACGTTTACATTCTTTTCAGACCGTGTATAAACGCCTAAAACCCCCGTTGATTCTGCAACCTGTATAGACAGTCAGTCTATTTATGTTATGTTTGACTCTAACTTCTAGGCCACGATCAACTGACATTAACATAAAGACTCCCGCAAGCTTTTATTGAAGTATAATTAACCGTTACCCGAGCCGTGTTCATTTATTGTTCTGCTTGCAAAAATCAGTTACCTTTTCGATATGAAATGATTTATATGACTGCCACTTAACATCGGTTATCTCTGTGATCGTTTATTTATACAAAATAGTAATTTCGAATATAATGGGCTTTTGATTATCCTGTCTGTTGTGCAACATATAAAAACCGGTCTTCCAATAAGTGTGTTAATTGTTTTGATAAAACAAATTATGGAGAAAATTGCCTTTTAAACATCATATCTAATTGGGTCGTTAACTATTCACAGAAGCAGGAGGGAAAGGCCCTTTTATATCATTTGGTCCGTTAAGTATGGAAACGAACCTATTTTTTTATCACAAGCTTTACAGACATAGCTTTATATAGTTATAAAGGACAAGTTACGTAGCTTGGTCATGTATGCTTATACAAAATAGTATATCTTTATTGGCAAATAGACAGATATTTAAGGCCAAGCCTTGTATTAACTTTATGATGCTTAATTCTTAAATCTTTTTCTAAAAGGAAGGGATGTAGTTGACACTTGTTCGAAATTTCATTTCATCGTTCCTCAAATAGTTGTAAATCTGTTACTCTGGTCTCTTTCCTACCATTGAGTAATTAAATTGTAATTAAATTGAATGCGTTTAAATTCCTTTTTATTATTGTTAGATTTGAGTTGGAATGCTATGAGGTTTAATTTTATTTACACTTATATGTATCATGAATATTGCTGAGCCAAGTGTGAGGTTGAGCGCTCTAAAACCGGTCTAAACCCCAATGCTTTGCATTGACCGTTCCAAGGCGGTGACCCCAGCTTTATTCTGATATGTGTTTATGTTGTTTTTTATTGTGCTGTTTTGTACTGTTTTGGCATATGGTCACTTGCCTTTAATAAAGGACCAACTAATTGTATATAATGAGAATGCAATACTACTCCAGCAGCTGGAGATTCAATTCTTTATATCTAAACCAATGATTGTTCAACCTAGTTGTGAAATTGGAAAGTATATATCCCCACCAGGACCAATACAATTCCTTTTAAAGTATTTGCTTTCTAGTCAAAGAAACAAAGAAACATTATTCACATTCGTAGAAACAATCAAAACCAATTACATGTGTTCGGGCCACTTATAAAGAGTTGATTGGCAATCGAAAACGGCGTTCTATTATGGCTGGTCTCCATTCGCTCTAATTGATATTGAAATTACGATGAGCTCACATATTGTAAGATTGAGGTATACATATGACAAACAAATATACTGCCGTCACACTAACAGGCGACACCAACGGTGATTTAGTCCAATTTACCGACTTCATTAAAGGCTCTATAAAGGTGAAGATACGTAATTATTTACACATTTTTAAATATTTTTTTCATATTTTATTTATAAAGGTTATCAAAAAACAATATATATATGCTAATGGACATAATAACAAAAAAAATGAGCAATACAACTTGTTTTGAGCTCAAAATAAAGTGTCCTCCAAGTCAATTGTGTTTTCGAACAATCAGTTTATTTATATGCTGTTTACTCGCGAAAGAGAAAGTGAAAGTGACTCAGGTCACCAAAAATATAACGACGACTTATAACGTTTTCCGGTATCACTCATAAAGTAGGTCTTTGTTAAATGGTTCAAACGTTTGTAGTGATCTAATAAGTTACTTTCTGCTGGTAAAAAGTTGTTAAAATAGAATTAAAATTGAATATTCAATCGGCTATTTTTAGCATAGGTCAACGCTCTGAGGCTACACATCACGTTAGTTGCAAAAATGTAAACATTTCTTCCAATTATGAAACGAGTTAATCTTCCATAATTCTTGACAACGTTGTACCTAAGCTGTGTTATTAGCAGTTTTATGCAATAGTAACTGAAATCAGGTAAAAATTAGACCAGTTGATATGCATAATAATTGGATTTGTGACCTTTATAGAGCCTTTAAGCTTGACGATTATGGCCAGAATACTTTAGTTGACCCTGCCATGATTAACGATATTAATCATACACATACTGTACATGAGCATTATCTCTGTATGATGAGGAACTCATTCGATCCTTTAATGCGATAGGCAGATCTAAAATCAATGTTTCTAGAAATAATACGCTACATATTTCAAATTGAAGGCAAGTGTATAAATTTGTAGACTACTTATTTGCTCACGCAACATTTTGTCACCGATTTCAGACGTATTCAAGGATTTATTCTCATATTGACATAAACTGCAAGGAAAACTGTCTTGTATGCGCTTAAGAGTTTTGCAAATGTATTTCAATAACTAGAGATATTTTTAAAATAAAGCTCTTAACGATACGTTTACATTCTTTTCAGACCGTGTATAAACGCCTAAAACCCCCGTTGATTCTGCAACCTGTATAGACAGTCAGTCTATTTATGTTATGTTTGACTCTAACTTCTAGGCCACGATCAACTGACATTAACATAAAGAGTTCCCGCAAGCTTTTATTGAAGTATAATTAACCGTTACCCGAGCCGTGTTCATTTATTGTTCTGCTTGCAAAAATCAGTTACCTTTTCGATATGAAATGATTTATATGACTGCCACTTAACATCGGTTATCTCTGGGATCGTTTATTTATACAAAATAGTAATTTCGAATATAATGGGCTTTTGATTATCCTGTCTGTTGTGCAACATATAAAAACCGGTCTTCCAATAAGTGTGTTAATTGTTTTGATAAAACAAATTATGGAGAAAATTGCTTTTTAAACATCATATCTAATTGGGTCGTTAACTATTCACAGAAGCAGGAGGGAAAGGCCCTTTTATATCATTTGGTCCGTTAAGTATGGAAACGAACCTATTTTTTTATCACAAGCTTTACAGACATAGCTTTATATAGTTATAAAGGACAAGTTACGTAGCTTGGTCATGTATGATTATACAAAATAGTATATCTTTATTGGCAAATAGACAGATATTTAAGGCCAAGCCTTGTATTAACTTTATGATGCTTAATTCTTAAATCTTTTTCTAAAAGGAAGGGATGTAGTTGACACTTGTTCGAAATTTCATTTCATCGTTCCTCAAATAGTTGTAAAGCTGTTACTCTGGTCTCTTTCCTACCATTGAGTAATTAAATTGTAATTAAATTGAATGCGTTTAAATTCCTTTTTATTATTGTTAAATTTGAGTTGGAATGCTATGAGGTTTAATTTTATTTACACTTATATGTATCATGAATATTGCTGAGCCAAGTGTGAGGTTGAGCGCTCTAAAACCGGTCTAAACCCCAATGCTTTGCATTGACCGTTCCAAGGCGGTGACCCCAGCTTTATTCTGATATGTGTTTATGTTGTTTTTTATTGTGCTGTTTTGTACTGTTTTGGCATATGGTCACTTGCCTTAAATAAAGGACCAACTAATTGTATATAATGAGAATGCAATACTACTCCAGCAGCTGGAGATTCAATTCTTTATATCTAAACCAATGATTGTTCAACCTAGTTGTGAAATTGGAAAGTATATATCCCCACCAGGACCAATACAATTCCTTTTAAAGTATTTGCTTTCTAGTCAAAGAAACAAAGAAACATTATTCACATTCGTAGAAACAATCAAAACCAATTACATGTGTTCGGGCCACTTATAAAGAGTTGATTGGCAATCGAAAACGGCGTTCTATTATGGCTGGTCTCCATTCGCTCTAATTGATATTGAAATTACGATGAGCTCACATATTGTAAGATTGAGGTATACATATGACAAACAAATATACTGCCGTCACACTAACAGGCGACACCAACGGTGATTTAGTCCAATTTACCGACTTCATTAAAGGCTCTATAAAGGTGAAGATACGTAATTATTTACACATTTTTAAATATTTTTTTTCATATTTTATTTATAAAGGTTATCAAAAAACAATATATATATGCTATTGGACATAATAATAAAAAAAATGAGCAATACAACTTGTTTTGAGCTCAAAATAAAGTGTCCTCCAAGTCAATTGTGTTTACGAACAATCAGTTTATTTATATGCTGTTTACTCGCGAAAGAGAAAGTGAAAGTGACTCAGGTCACCAAAAATATAACGACGACTTATAACGTTTTCCGGTATCACTCATAAAGTAGGTCTTTGTTAAATGGTTCAAACGTTTGTAGTGATCTAATAAGTTACTTTCTGCTGGTAAAAAGTTGTTAAAATAGAATTAAAATTGAATATTCAATCGGCTATTTTTAGCATAGGTCAACGCTCTGAGGCTACACATCACGTTAGTTGCAAAAATGTAAACATTTCTTCCAATTATGAAACGGGTTAATCTTCCATAATTCTTGACAACGTTGTACCTAAGCTGTGTTATTAGCAGTTTTATGCAATAGTAACTGAAATCAGGTAAAAATTAGACCAGTTGATATGCATAATAATTGGATTTGTGACCTTTATAGAGCCTTTAAGCTTGACGATTATGGCCAGAATACTTTAGTTGACCCTGCCATGATTAACGATATTAATCATACACATACTGTACATGAGCATTATCTCTGTATGATGAGGAACTCATTCGATCCTTTAATGCGATAGGCAGATCTAAAATCAATGTTTCTAGAAATAATACGCTACATATTTCAAATTGAAGGCAAGTGTATAAATTTGTAGACTACTTATTTGCTCACGTTAATACTTTCAGACCTTTCAGAGCTGCTTTGAATTATGATGGCTCTTGTTTAACAACAAACACGAAATAAAATAATACAAAAAATATAAATGCAAACAAACCCTCGCTGGGTATTGAGATCAGATAAAGAAGCTAAATTTTAATTTACAACTAATTAAAATATTAGTAAATAATACAATAATGCGTCCTCTACTACTACTTCCACTTATACCACCACTAGAACCGCTACATATAACACCACTATCAACACCACCACTATTATCATCAATACCTATGAACTCCAATAATAATAATAGTCTGCACAACAATTAAATTAAGAACACCGCAAATAACCATAGCAACCCGACAAGCCCTTATGCAAATAGCACATTCATCCCATACGACAACTTGAAAACATTCTTGTGTAACCAAGATCGGAGTACTAAACTCAAACAAAACACACATATATATGTTCAACCAAATCCAAATCACGCGATCAAACCCATTTACGGTACACGAGAAACAAACATATGACACCAAGGAAAAAACTTAGAATTCTCATATAACACCGCGGTTATTATCAACATATGTGAACACACGAATGCTTATAATCAGGCCGACACTTTGTTCCATGATTATGTTTAAGTCTCGAAAACTCATATTTTGCAAATTTACACAAAACTCTTCAACACTATATTTGATAGTGGATTAATATACAACCCCTGGTCCAAAGACTTCTTCTTGTAAATATGCAAAGACAAAGGTTCACGCGATAGCCTAAATAATGTAGATTTATACTATTCACATAGGCTTATATGAAAGACTAACTAAACTTTGCAAATACAAATTCAATAACCAACCAGAAATAAAGAAGGCTACTGTAAAAACATTTCTTACACATATAACATATTATGTCATATTTTGCTTACAAACAGCTCTACACTTTAAAATAAAAAACATTGCGTGGACTAAACTAAACTTAATAAGTTGACGGCATCCTTAGAAAAATAACAACTTCATATACTTAAAAACGAGGAAAATATTTCGCATTGCTAATGTTATGAACGACATTATCAAATCTTTTTAAATTCAATGATAACTTTTAAGATTTCTTTGATGCAACCAGGAAATCCTACAAGGGAACTGGGCCCGTATTCACCAACCGATTCTTAGACTTAAGAATAAAGAATAGACTTAGAACCAAGAAAAATGTGTTCAGTGTTTGAATATATACAGGCTTCCACTGGTAATTATGTCATTAACAAAATGTTCTATATGAAAAATAATATAGAAAGAGGTGTTTACTGCAGAGTTTGATTCAAAATTAAAGAAATTATTGAATATTCTAATTTAAAGAATTTTCTTTATTCTTAGACTTAAGTCTAAGAATTGTTTGGTAAATACGGGCCCAGCCTTTCTCCTGTTTTTCTCTACTTCCTCAATAATACCTGTTGCTGTAATACCTTAAATCAGTAACAACAAAGAAATAGAATTCCAATACAAGAATAACGAAACATTCCATTGTTTGCTTGAATTATCCAACTGTTCGCCAAAGACAATATTATCTAAGCAGATTCCCCATACTGTTTTCAAAATTGTGTCATCATTTTTGCTGATGCCCAATAAAGTTTTCAAAATTGCTTAGACGATTTCGAAAAATACAAAGAATTCAGATAAAAAGTAAATTTACAGAAAAACTAAGTGAAACTATTTTTTCACCAATAAAAGCTCTTGCCAAAAATACTAGGTGAAATAATTACAATAATTGTATTTGTTGATTTATGTTACTGACATGGAACATAATTAAATGGTAGTCTTAGTGTTGTTTTTCAAACGAAAGGGCATATATCGAAGAGCAGGCCACTAAATGACTGCATTTAATAAACAAAACTATTAAAAATCCCGATTTGCCAATATCATTGTATAGTTAACCTAAACATCTGAGAAATGTTCATGGAAAAAAGTTGGTAAGGCCTTTTTTAGGCATGGCTTCTTTTTGTGGTTTTTTGGTATCTACATACCCGCTGCTGAAAATCTAGAGGGGATGTCACCTTCTCAGGTGCTTGACATCCTTTTAACTAGGTCAAATGTCAATGGGCAGTTTTCAGTTGTTTAGGAGATGAAATACATCTCATTGTGATTTATAAACAAAAGTGAAAAGTTTAAGGCAGTAATATTGTTTCAAAAAAAGAACCTGCTTTGATCTAATTAAAATTTAATCTATTCTAGTGTTCACTGATATAGGTCAAACGGTCATTTAGGGCACTTTTATGTCAAAATAAACATGACAACTGGCATTGGAAATCAACAGAAAAAAAATATTGTGTTCAAAAAGTATTTTTTAAACAATGGAATAGTTTTTGCTATTTTTTTGTTAACTCTATAAACACATTAGTAAAGTGAAAAGAAAAATTTTAAAATTCCATTATATATATAATGAAGTACACCGTACGCTTAAAAAAAGACTGAAATTCATTTGTGTATTTCAGTGTTTTATATAACATTGTTTTTAAGTGTACATTCTTCATCCTGTTCAAACTGATCTAATCCCTGGAAAATTACTAGATAAATTCGACAAAGAGAAAAAAGAAGTGAAAAGCTTTTTTATCTGGAATTCCTACCTACATTTGGTTGACATCCTTATGAAGTTCATTAAAGCCCAACGAATAGGCGATTGGCTGTTGCATATTGAAGCCTTTTCCGAAATGCTACCGTGGCTAATGGTGAACGACCACACAAATTATGCCCGTTAGGGTCCTGTATATCTAGTAGACATAAAAGCATAAGAATATGCAGCACCTGAAATGTTCAAAGAGTTTATTGAAGGTCACTTTGTAGTCAGGCTGAAGGAAAAAGCATTCAACGGCGTACCTGTCGACCAAGCTACTGAGTGGATAAACAGAATGTGTAAAACGACATGGGATATTATTGGAATAACAAGAAAGGACCAGGAAAGATATTAGTTTTGTATTACGTGGTCAGTAAGATCTGAGGTATCCAATAGTACCATTTCAATCAAATTGATGATGACGAAGATATTGGAATATTCAAGGATAGAGCAGATGGAACTTGTTTGAGAGTTTCTTCAGAGAAAGAGTGCATGAAGAAAATGATGCAGCTGTTTGGTTCATATGATATATTCGGAGCGAATGAAGAAGAGAACAGAAATTTCTTATTAGCATCTCAGCGATTTTCCTTGTCCAATTGGGAAAAGTACCCGTACCGGTCCGATTGGGAAAAATTGAGTCGTGAAAACCTCAAAATTGGGAAAAATCGAGTCGTGAAATCCTGAAATTGGGAAAATCGCGTCGTGAAGCTTGGGTCTTATTGAATACATCATACAGTTCATACTTAATTGAACATATCCATTTAAATAATCATTTGCAGGCATGCCTTAATGACCATTAAGTTATAAAGTTTATATAAATAACAAAATATTATAAAGAACACACCAAATCAATTACTAGTTGTTTTAATCTCTTTTAAAGCAATGTCTCTCTCTTTCATTTTTGTGAAAATTTCAACAATCTTTGATGTTTGATCATCACTCAGTTGCTTGCATCCCTCCCTGCACAGCATCATTATTGCTGTCAATGTGTCCTGTGATAGATGGTTCCGATTGGTTTTTTGGCATAATATTTGCTATTATGACTCATTTCAAACTACGATAAGGTTACAAACCGACGTAAAACAGTACGCTGGCTGCCTGGCAAAAGAACCGGAAACAGTAACAACTCTATTGATTGAATGCGCTGAATAATAAAACCCGAAATTAATCGAGCGCGTGGTTACACACAACTATACGATTTTCTTTGTTCGCTCGCCGAAAGTTGGTTTTTTTACGAAACTTTCTATCGTCTTGAGAAAAAATTCGGACGCTGATTGGGATTTTACCAGATGCCGATTGGGAATTTGGGAATTTTCGCTCGATTGGGAAAGTACCGTTTTGGGAATTTGGGAATTTTCGTTCGATTGGGAAAGTACCGTTTACCGGTACTTTATAAAGAAGGAGGAAAATCGCTGCATCTAAGGACGATGCAACTAACGATATCACAGATGATTTATAAACCTGTGAAAGTCGGGGTAACCATTACTCAAGGAATTTGCAGAGAAAAGGTTGAAAGAGCAGAATGTTACATTTTATGCTCCTATTCAAAAGGTTAAGTCCAAAACATTAGCATATCTCGATAAGGAGACATTCATTGAAAAGCAGAAAGTGACAAAGATTTTAAAGGCTGACAGAAAGCTAATGCAGTGACTTCTTAACGCAGCTAATTCAGGGAGAGCCGTAGAAACAGCATATGTACTAGAACATGAACTTTCTGATGTCTCATTATCATTTGCAAAGGCGAGTGGGAAAACGCATGAAACCCAGAAATCAAACATACTCCAAGTGCTTTCAAAGGACAATGATATAGTGACGCCTCACGTTGTTCCGACAACGACTGATGCAACATGTGCAAAAAAATGATGGACACGCGCTTATACAGAGTTAAGGTAAGCCTAAGGACTGTCAATTATTTGGACAATATGCAACTGTTTTAGTAACATATGTTTTAAGGCATTTCAGCGCAAACACTACAAGAGTTGATGTGACTATTGATCGATACTTTGGAAGTAAATATATCAAAGAAGCAACAATTTAAGAGTTAAGAGGAAAGGAAAGCGTCGACCTACATGTATTAAGAAGCTCATAACAAGTCCAAACGTTACACTTCCGCAAATTTGGGAACAGTATATCACACACGATAACAATAAAGCAGACTTGGCTGAATTTCTCTAAAACGAATTACTAAAACAATCAGAAAATCTTCCTGCAGGATCAACTGTAGTTTTAGGATGTGGATTTCCAGGTGATGTTGATTCAAAGTCCAGTACTTTTGATGCGACAAACCTATGTGTAAATCATGAGGTAGATACGCGGATGATATTGCACTCCAGGGACGCTATTGATAGAGGCTATAGGCGTTTAGAATTATATTGTAGAGACACTGACGTTCTGCTCTTGTTAATACAATGTATACCACCTTGGAGCTGACGCCACGGTATATATGATATCTTGTACAGGCAAACACAAAAAAATGTTATCCTGTGCACACAATATCTGAAAAACTAGGTGACGATGTCAGAAGGAGCATTTTGGGTTTCACGCATTGACAGGATGCGACACCACGTCTGCTTTAAATGGCATAAGGAAAGAAAACCACCTGGGTGAAATATATCGCACAACCTGATACATTTTAGGGTGTTGGTAGAGATGGTGATGCTCTAGCAATTTCTAGATTTCTGAGTGTGCTGTATGGATGCTGTCAGGACCACCCACCTAACATTGAAACATGTAGGTATCGGTTATTTTTGAAAGCCAGAAAGAGTTTGGATTTTTTACCCCCTACAAATGATGCGCTTGAACTTCACATTAAAAGGGCAAATTATCAGGCAAAGATATGGCTAAATGCCACAGATAAGGATTTTCAACCTGATGATCCTCTTGATATTGGCGAATGGAAACTTGAAGAAAATTCATTGAAACCGGTATGGATGAGGACACCAAAGGTCCCTGCAGCATGTGTCCAGTAAGTATCATGTGGCTGTCAAACCAAGTGTAGTACAGCCAATGTAAGTGCTATCGATCTGACCAAGGATGCTTGTTTGAATGCGCATGTGAAACGAATGGCTGTTTAAACCCTAGATAATTATTGTAAACGATAAAAGATAAGGAGATACATATACTGACATAGTAATTCGTGTTTTGGAACAAAACTGCAAATTTATGTAACGTCAGCATGATGATACAGAAGGTTATTATAATGCATAGAAGTCAGATGAGCATTTGTTTTAAATAATTAATGGTACTTAAAGATTTTGAAATATGTAACTTAATAGATCACTGTTTTTGGTAAAACAATTTCCGTTTTACATTATTCATATCTATTACAATTAATAATAAGTTGGTGAAGTAAAACTAACTTATCTTTCATGAATATGACGTTATAGAACATACAGTATTAAGAAATTCATTCGAATCTACTAATTGAGCTGAAATCTTTTATTCAATATATATATATATATATATATATATATATATATATATATATATATATATATATATATATATATATATATATATATATATATATTTAGACTGTACCGTAGATCACACATGTTTACTTGTAACTATACTTTCATTATTTAAAGTTCGTTATTGTATTGATAGGATAATGCTGAAATAATTTTGGTTCTTATCATAGAAAGTTGTTACATTATAAACGCAATAAGTATTTAAAGTCTAAATATGAACATTGTTTTCTTTTAATTTAGGTAACGTAATTTAAAAAGTAAGAAACATTCACTTAAGAAACAACAGAGAAATACTCTTTTCATTTTCAAAGTACCCATCTCTCATTGAAAAGTTATTTACAAATATATAATACATGGATCTTTGGTTGGTTTCAACATACACTGCAATGTACGTTCCATACGGGTTATAAAAGTGCACTTGATGACTTTTGACCTATTAATGAAAAGCCAAAATCAGTTAAAAAATGAGATAACCCTTCAATTATCAAATATAAGTCAGTTCAGGAGTAAAATCAGTAATAGTATCTGATATTTCACAATTTTGGCTATGTTACCTCAATTTTTAAAGCAAATTGCACTCATTGACCTCTTTACCTAATTACAGGGTCGTTAAGCATCCCAGAGGGTGACATCCCCTCCAGAATTTTTTTTAATGTATTTGCAATCATTAAACATAATAGGAAGCCATGCCTAAGAAATGCCATCCGATGTAAGATGTCAGGAAATTTTAGGCCAACTAGTACCGATTTGATTCATAACTCTGCATTTTAAATAAAGGTAAACACAATATCCTATTTAAAATACTATGAAACTTAAAGAAAACATAAAACACACTATACGGTCTCGTAACAGACCTCCATAAGTCCCTAACTGGTAATGAAAAACTACTGGGTGAAGTCCGGAGATATTCGAAAATGTATTGTTATTTAAAGTGATATTATGGGCATCTAACAGTTTATAGGTGTATACCGCAACCGTTGTTTATTGTTTGGTGTTTTCTAGGGATGGCAACGAATACCGATTTTGGTATTCGAATATTCGGTCATCCTTCCGAACGAATATTCGGATATTCGGTCAACATCTGTTGGAAAAAAAGTCAACTTTGTTTACCGTACCATTACTCCATGAATTCTACGTTCGTGTTTACCGGAAGTGCACCGGAAGTGACTTAATATTGTCACAGCGTTGCCGTCGATAATTCGAAGCTGATTTTGTTGATTACTTTTAATTGTTAAAATTGAATGACAAAAACTGAATTATAATATTTTCAATTAAATGAGGGCGAACTACCAAAAACATTTCTCTAAGTATAATACCTGATTGAATATTGAGTAATTAATTAAAGTTTGGACCATACGATACGCAAATACTCATTAGAGGTTGAGTAAATTATTTTCTAAAAGCTTTTTTGATTGGACAACGTGAATATAACCATAGGATCTTGTTTGTTTTTCACACAAAGCCGGTTCTGACTTAACTCATTTAACCTTTGATCATTTTTAATGTAATTCGAGTTATTAGATCAAGACTGGTCGGTGGTTTAATTGCCATACGGTCTTATTTGTTTTTTACACCAAGTTGGCTTTTCCTTTACTCATTTAATCTTTGATAATTTTAAATGTAATTCGACTCATTGGATCAAGTGCAGGTCGGTGTTTTGATTGCCGACGCGATTTGCACCTATCATAATTTTAACACAAAGTGTCTGTCTTTGTTAGGCAATTAGCGGGATTTATGACCGGTATACTGTCATCACCATAGCGACGCATTATCGCGCGTAGCAGGAATAAACATTATGACACGAGGAACAACTTTTTTTACAATGTTTGAAGCAAATTTCACGAATACAAATTACTCGATTTTTTTATTTTTTCTTTCGAATATTCGATTCGGAAAACTGTATCCGAATATTCGGTCCGGGACCGAATATTCGGATATTCGTTGACATCCCTAGTGTTTTCACTTCACATACACTTATATTTGTTAATGCAGCATCAACATACTAAAAAATATCCCGGAAAGAGAAAAATAATGCATGTGAATATCAACCGTACTTTCGTTTGACAACTGATCATGCATGTATGATGTGAACCTAAATTTAGTTTTAGTGCAGATTCGTTCATACGATACAAAACACGATTTTGTTTTACGGATCATTTCGGCCTAGAGGACTGGGTTAGTCATGTAAACTATCGAATTTATAATATATGTTTATAAACAACTGGTAGCAAGATGAGTTGCAGATAATTGGTCAGTAACCACATTTTAACTAACTCCTTTGACCTGTTGATTCTTTTCAGCTTAATTCAACAGTGACAAAATGCCCATAATATTACTTTTAGCTTCCACATGTTAGTCATGTAAATTGGGTAAATGTATTTATTTCAAAATTGCACCATCACAGGCTTCATATCTCTGATCTCGTGCGAACAATACAATTCGAGTGCAGTTTATCGCTTCAGGTTTTTGCTGTTATATATCGAATAAACAAACTTACAAGAACACGACTTAAAGCAATGTGTCTACTTATCCCATGTCTTTTATGATCAGGAAACGTGACAAAAATAACTGTTTGGCTTGCTCGGTTGTTTTTGTGTGCGTACGTTCGTGCATGTGGTATGCCATGACGTTTCCACTATTTTTCTTGAGTGCTCGTATGTTCTAATACACGTTAAAACATGGTATCGGCAAGAATTTAAACACATCAATAAATATTTAAATAATTAATGAAGCTTAACATAAGGGAAACAAATAACTCATGATTGGTAACGATTTTCTCTAGTAGAAAAACGATAACCTTAGGACAAAGTTCCAACTTTCATATATTATTCATATCATGTAAATGTTTTACAAACAATTTAAATATTCAAAATAAATCTCACTATTACGTGGTGTATTTCAGGCATAACATATAAAGAAAATGAATTAGTTTTCGTTTTATATGAATCATTGAAGATTTCCCAAAGCAGCAGTTTTTATTTTGTTAGATAACATCTCAGCTATAAACCAATGTTTTAATACAACTTTCAACCAAAAAAAGAGGTTCTCACTGTAGGATGGCTCTGGGCGGCAAGAATTGTAATATTGTGATACAATTTATGAAACTTCCAGTCATTAAAGGGACTATCAACCACGAATGACGAAAAAAGATAAGTTCTAATATACCGTATTTTTTAACAATTATTATTTTATATTGATTAAAATTTAACGACTGGTAAATTACATTACTTGAAAAAGTTCATATTTTCAGTATATTCGGTAATAAAATTTCGCGATGTAAAATCGAAAGTACATCGCGAAAATAGGTGACATAACGATATACATCATTTTATATATAAAATATATACAATTCACTACGCATGCACAATATGTATTCCTGGGTTTACCATGTGACGATGACGTTATTTAAAGTTATCTGGTAGTTACCTGGTAGACATACCCAGTAAAATTTATTACCGAATATACTGAAAATGTGAAAACTTAACAACTTTTTTTCAAGTAATGTAATATACCAGTCGTGATATTTTAATCAATATAAACTAATAAATGTAAAAAATACGGTATTTTACAACTTTTCTTTTCTTCGTCGTCGTGGTTGACAGTCCCTTTAAGAATTCAAACTAATGTCGCCGTCTCTGATGAAATAGATGCTGTTTGACCATCCATTACACAATGTACACAATAAAACATTTTTTAAGTTGTAAATGCTGATGGATCATGTTGTCATGTAAAATGTTACAAGTACGCCTTATTTTTATCAAATGTGTTTGTTTAATATTCGATGATCAAATAATTCCAGCATATTTTAATAAAAACAAACGTTTGGATGTTGTACTCGTTGATTTTCTATTATATTTTGATAGTGTAAATCGTAATGGTTAAAATGTCTAAATTTGGTGTACATGGTACATTGTCGAGAATAATAAAGAATATGTATGAAAATGTTAAAATATTGTGTTAAGTCGTGTCCATCATATTCTGCATACTAAAGTTATACTGTCTGTCTTTCCTCAATTTGTTTTTGGAAGATTTGGAACTTTTATGCAAGATAAGACATTGTCTGGTTTAATAATAGTCGTCATAAAATTGATTGTATTGTTATGTGCCGATGCCATGGCTATTTTAGATACATCACCAGAAGAAGTACAGAACCATTTATATAAGCTTTATCTGTATTGTGATTCCTGGAGACTGTGAACACTTCAAAATCAAAATTAATGTTTTTCGCAAAATTTGTTAAATTCGACAAGATAAAAAATGGGCATTGTCGACAATTTCAATTACTTCGGGAATGTTTTTAATTTCACTGGTAGTTTCACTTAAATCAAGAACATTATGTTGGAAAAGCACTTAAAGCTATGAATATTTGACTTTATGAATGTAAGCAGTATTATCTGAAGTCGAAATTCTTTTGTAAATTGTTTGATTCTTGTGTTGGTCTAGTTTTTGCTATGCTCCTTAAATATTGAGTTTAAATAAATTAAAGTGATCGAACGCATTCATTTTAAAGTTTGCAAAACAGATTTTCCGATTGTTTATTGGCATCGCGAATATAATTCATAGTCATGCTTTTGTATGTGAATGTTAATCAGAATTATTGATACATTTAAGAAGTAATGGTTTGTTAATATGAACAGCATTTATATTATAGTTATGTACAGAATGTTTAAAAATACTCTTTCATAAGAAAACTACTTTGATTTATTGCCCAAGAGTCTACGTTAATACTTTGTAAAATTAATGGCCTCTGCCCACTCCCTCAGAATTCAGACCGAAGGATACATACGCAACAAAATCCCTGGAGAAGAACGTTTTTGCATTGTTTGTCATCAGCGGGACAAAAAGGATGAATTCTGTTTCATTTAAGCTTGTTCTTGTTACCGTTTTCCACGACCAAACTATATTTAACGTCTTCTATTACATGAATCTATCTGTTGTGAGTTCCCATAGTCTATTAATATCAATATGTAAATTTGAAATATGTAATTTATGTTAATATGCCTTATCTGTACGAAATACTATTATGTATACCATATAATTGAAATCAATTGTTTTATGTACTTCCCTTGACAGAGTGTATGTATCAAATTGCAATCATTGATACTATTTGAATTATTGGATCTGTTGTCTTCTTATTTTTGTATTTTGTGTCTAAATAATAAATATATATATATATGCCATAGTAAATGAAACGTAATAGTCTGCCTTTACGGTCTTTACAAGTATTATGTTTCTTCTTTTCAAAATCGTTGTTGATCTGGGTTTTTTTAATTTCATTTTATTAACATACATCAACTGTCTGTTGTGCTCTAGTCTTCTGTTAATCAATAATCAAAAAATTATTTTATTTCACTGCAGGTCGTAATTTATTCAAGTTAATTTTTTGGAACATCGGTAAAATGCCTTTGACCGTTATATACCAGTTAACAAATTATAGTAAAGGTGCATCGATGAAAAGTGGTCAAACATAATATGCAAAAGTAAATGTATTACCAACTGTCACTGTCAAGAAAAAAGCAATCAACACATAGACAATACTAACAGTTTAATGCAATATTAATTTAAGAAGCAGCAAATCCTTTTTATTTTCTCACGGAGTATGATTGCATATGATATGAATCTTGAAACATTGTTAATGACTATAGCTGTTGACAAGATAGTATAAGTTTTAAATGTAACTAAATTTGGTCAGTTGAATCGAATGTCATATTTTATTCGTAAATCTGTATAGATAGAGCAAGTTAGAAAGAAGTGATATTCCGATTCACCAGTGTTTGCGTTACTTGGTTAACAATTGCGTTTATACCTAAATCTAAATTGTGTGTTCATTATTATGCTCCCCCAAAATGTTTGGGGGGAGCATATAGTCGCCGCTTCGTCTGTCCGTGCGTGTGTCCGTCCGTCCGTGCACAATTTTTGTCCGGGCTATTTCTCAGCAATTAATGACCGGAATTCAATTAAACTTTATGGGAAGCTTCACTACGAAGAGGAGATGTGCATATTATCAGCCGGTTCTGGTCGGATGATTTTTCACAGAGTTATGGCCCTTTGAAATTTTCTATAAACTGTACATATTGTGCAATTCTTGTCCGGGCTATTTCTCCCCAACTACTGACTGGGATTAAATGAAGCTTTATGGGAAGCTTAACTACATTGAGGAGATGCGCATGTTATTTGTGGGTTCTGGTTAGATGATGTATTTAGAGAGTTATGGCCCTTTGACATTTTTAAGCTGCTAAACCATCCATCGTATTTTTTTTCCACAGTTATGCCCCTCAAGACGTTTCCTTTTATCTGAATATATAGTGCAATATTGTGACAAAAAACACCTTTGGGGAGCATTACCCGTCTCCGACGGTTTCTTGTTTTTATTATTAATGCAATATAAATATTTGTCATAAGCGAATTCAGGCTAAACATATAGTATTCTAGTTTGATTGGTTATAAAATGTATCGTTACAATTTTGTATAAATCTTTTATGTCCTGGTTTATTTAATAAAAAAATAAAGTTGTCATTAAAATTATTGTAAAATATTCCATTTTTTCGTTGATCTAATTGTTGTTTTACAAATGCATACTATCAAGATTGTGTTTGTATCATTATTTTAATTGTTAAGATTATAATGTCCGTTATAAAAAGTGTGTATCAAAGAGTCCGGGTTTTGCTTAGTTTAACCCAATAACACAGGGCACGTTGTTTGCATTTAATAGAGAAAGAGGAAATCTGCCAATTTCAACCACAACAGCGGAATTACTCATCCAAACATCATGCAATTGTACTGTGTTTTACACATCACATGTTAAGTAACACATAAAAAATCATAAAACAACTTAACACATTGTAAGATCATCTTTGAATTTAATTGTCATTACAAATGCGACAGCGATGATTATGATGAATTTTACACCTATATACAATGAACATCACGTTTACTAATTATTTACCGGTTAAGTATGGACATTACGAATCGAAATTCTGTCTTACGTTATGTGTTTCGTAAAAACATGTCTTAGGATTTATCATTTCGGTTTTTTTTTCGCTGGACATTAATCCTAAAAATGTATTAATTGTTTGTCATCTGCAAAAGTGTGGTTTAACAATTTGTTTCTTATGTCTGCATATATTGGATATACTAGTAGGGAATGGAATTTATTTTCTATTGCGTTAATTGTGCAAAATGTATACTTGCGATTTCCTCGTTCGATATCATGGTACCGCCTCTTTCTATTTCAAGATTATGTGATGATAAGCGGAACTTACTCATGGCAATCATATGTATAGTAAGTTATTTTACCGGTATAAAACTGGTGAAGAATGTGTACATTTTAGAACATAACATAAAGGACGATTGAAACGCCACATTATTTAACACTTAACATTAATACTCCTGGCAACAAAATGGCACAGTAAGTACAATCTATATAAGCTGTTGTTTTGTTCTTCAGGAAGTCTGACTATAATTGTGAATTGAAAAGTATGGCCCATCAAGGTTAATGAAAATATACCCGCTCACTAAGTGACATTTATCGCAATATCTTGCTGATCTAACAAAAATAATTCCCAACATCCATTTATTATTTAGCAGGTCTGAGATACAAGTTTTCTATTCGCCATATAATCTTAATCTGTTTATATCCGTTCTAGAAAACAAGTATGCATTTGTTCAATATACTTTATGCTTCAAAGCTTTAAAATCCAAAGCTTTAACTTGGAAGTCTAATTATTAAATATATCAAGTTATCCTAATAGCAATTATATGTAGTGATATATCAGTTCTTTTTATATATGTTTATTTTTAATACAGTTAATACTATGAATTGCTTTAAATCTTGCGTTATGACTTTTATATACGTTTATATATTTAAGATAGACCGTGTGTTTATAAACGCAAATAAAAAACAAAATGAAATGAGATAGTCTTTACAGCCATGTGTGTATATGGCCAGCAAACATACATGGTAAGTTCAACAACTTCCTCTTCACGTGACATACTAGACTGTATGCATGGTGCGAATAAACCTCATCTGTCAGTAGTTTGTCTATGGATTAAATCCATATCATTTACTGTAAACAGAGTCCATACAACAATAATTGTGTCGAGTGTTTGTGTACCTTGAAAGCAAGACAGTGTATTTGACATTCACGCTTTCATATAGCCAAACAACGATTCACTAAATCGACTGACTGACCGAGCACTGCATTTTTGTTTTAATGCAACTTAATATCTCTTAGTGGTAAATGTCAACAATAATTTATTCATTTGGGTATCTTGACTATTCTCAAAACGGGAGAGAATATAACTGGTTACGGTATTTAAAATCTATCCTTGATGAATGTGGTAAAAGTCATGTGTGGCTAAACCAGGATTATTTTTACTCTAGAGAATAACTTTTACTAAATATAGAAACATGCCTTAATGACCAGTATGTGCAAAATCGGCATAGCAGTACATTTGAATCAAACAAATGCCTAAATTATCGCATATACAACACCAAACATATATACTATTACCTTGATTTGCTACCTCCACGCCTTTTATAAACCATTGTTAATTTTAGAATGTGTAACAACCAACTTCCTATTAAACAAAATAGATGGTCCAACATGGTTTCTTTTAACATGTACATGTACTGAATTTAACGAATTACGAAAGAAACTCAAAATCATATAAGGAACAGTAAGTGTGTAGGTTCTGACGAATAATCACACGCTTTTGAATCAATGCAAGTTCTTGAATGCAGTTCTTTACAGAATGCATAGGCCATCTGGCACCCTAACCCTCTACCCCCCCCCCCCCCCCTTGACCCATGCGCATTACAATACCATGCTTCGCTCGTTGTCGTTGTCCTCTTCTCGTTAAAGAAGGTTAGTATTCGCAAGATAAATGTTTATTGTGCAACGTACTGGATACTTACTTGATCGCACGAGTGTCTGAAAAGAAGGGGTACAGGTAATTGAATCGCACTGGGTTGTGTGAACAAAGTTTGAGACATCATATTTCTTGGTCAGATACTTTGAGATTTTTAATAAGCATCGTAAACTAACGCAAGGTAAGCTTTTTGCAGAAAACAACAACAACAACAGCATTACGTATAGTTTTGCATATTTAGTCTATTTAGAAAATGATAAAATAATTTTTGGTTTGAAACGCTTGAAATTTTATTTCGATGAAATACGAATATTTAAGAACAGTTACCTGTTTTATTTTATAATCGTCTCTCGTTATCTGCATGTATCATGCAACTTATATAACCTCTTATTACCGGTACCTTGTAGGTGAAAGGCATTACACGTGTAGGTAGGGGGTACACAATATTTTTATTTGCACCATAATATATGAAAGTGAAAACAGTACAATTCAAGTATCCGTTTTTCAAGTGTTATGAACCGTATATATAAAAACATAATAAGCATACTCTTGTTCTTGTCTTCTAGATGTAAAATTAAATCACAATCGAATTGAACCTAACATAAGGACGAAATATTTTTCGATACAAATAGTGTTTCGGTTTCCACTACAGCGGACTAATTTCGCAGTTAATTGTTCATGGTAGAGATGTGATATTTCTTTTAGGCTTTAAATATTTTATTCTCGAAGAATCAAGTTTTACACAAATACCGAAATACAGAGATTACATATATTTTCAGATAATGTGTAACTTATCACGTAAAAAGTAAGTTAGCCAAATATAGTTTTGTTTTATTGTATATAAGCTAGAATGTTTGAAATTGTTCTTTAAATATACCCAATTCATTATTGCTTATAGCAATCATTTATTCAATTCTAAGTCTACGTCCGATTCTAAATCGATATCAATATTTCGGCATGTCGCTGCAATTCGATAAAATGCCATAGGCGTTTGATATACGTTTTGCACCAACTATTAATCAGAGAGAACATGTCACTTTTCTAACAGAATTCAGAAGATAAAGACTAGAAAGCAGCGACAAACCTCTTATCAGAGAATACAATTTGATATACGATACAAGCAAAAGTAATATTGCAATAACGTTGCAACAATATCCAAAATAGTTGTACAAGTGTGTGCATATGGAAGGGAATATCCGCCAGTCCATTCATGTTGCCAAATGACAATGACATATTGCTCAATGACAATTGCATATTGCTAAATGACAATTGCATTTGGCTTTATTTTATTTGTTACAAAATAACTGCGTCGTCCTTGCGTCTTTATGCTTGTTTCTATCAGTTAGTGAAATATTATTTGCATACTTCTTTTTAATGTTTACTCGATGTATGTTAATCATGTATTCTTGCGAGTAAATGACAAATGCATTATTTCTGTAAAAATGTTCATGTGGCTATCGTCTTGTTGCTGAACTATTATCATTTCAATACTAAGTAATGCTAGAAAATGGCATATTGATTGTAAGTTCTACTAAGCGAAATGAATACGCACAAGGCAGCAGCTCACATGAAGTAAGCCGAATGCAGAATGCATTAAGACGAATGAATTAGTAATACTGAATTCATACACGACTGAGAACCAGAGTTTTCAGTAGTTTTCGGTAGTTTTCGTAAAGGGTTAATATTTATAACGGTGTTGTATTATATATCTACCAGATGAATTACTCTACAGCGTCGTTTCGAATTTTCCACTGTTCCTATTCAGGTAAAGTTTACTTGTTTATTGTACTGTTTTATTAGGTAAATTGCATACGATTACAAGTAATCCCCATTTTGAAAGTTGAGTTGTCATTTGGTTTGTGATTAAGGTATGGACGTAATATTGTTTTCAATTACTTGTCAAACGTTCCATATAGTATCATTGTAACGAAGATGGGTTACGATGATCAAAACGTCTAACTGTTGGCATGTTTGAATTTAACTATTACTTTCATACTATTTTCATCGCATATCTTCGTAACACTGTCTTTATCTAATCAAATCGTACATAGGTTGGTAAAATTGTATCTTATTCAAATTTTTCATTATATTTGTTTTTTTACTAGTTTATCCCCAATACGGCATGGACATTCATATATAGAGCTAATTAAAATGGAAAGCAACGAAAGAAAATATATTATGCACAGTTACCTCATTAACGAACAAAAATAATTATGTATTTTTGAATTAAATGGTTTCTCTTTTTCATTTCAAATAATTATATTTCTTATACTGTTTTATACTATTATCAATATATGTTGACCATCTTACACCTATTTCTGTATATTGGGTAAGCGATGACTTTGGATAGGTACCAGTTGACCAAAAAAAGGATAAAAGTTGACCAAAATGGGTTTGAGTTGACCACAGTACGGGTTGAACAGTTACCTAACAGGTGTCTTCAAACAGACACATTTAATGAAGATTTTTCTTTTATACGCTTAAATGGCAGATCGATCTTGTTTTTCTTTGCATCAAAAATGTGTAGCTCAGTGACTCAGTTAATGTTTACGGTTTGTAACTCAGGGGTCCTGGGTTCGATTCTCACATGCGGTGCTGATTTTTTTCATAGGAGCTTCCTCTGGCGAGACTGCAGAGCCCTTGCCTAGTACGGGTGAAACCCAGGAAGCATAATTAAGTGAATCTTTGCCTTAATGTAAGTTAAATACACGGGCATAAACACCATACAAAAAAAAACACATAAAGATGTTAGTACATGTAGGACAATAGTGAAGATTTTCCATAAAGATGGTACTTAGATGATCAAAGCAGATAAGATCATATTTCTGTGAAAAAAGTGTAGAAACTTAGAACAGCAAGTGTGATATCTGACTACGTAATAGGTATTATAACTCGAATCTATCATTATTCTACATACTGGTGACTTGTTTTTATAAATAAAAAATAATTCACATGAATATATTTTCAGATATGAGCTTACAGCAAAGAGCAGCTGCTCTTTTAAGGCAGGCAGCAGAATTGTTGAATGTCAACACAAGTGATAGGAGTTCACAATACCAGCACCTGCATCAGTAACCTCTGTCAGAAGCACTAGTGCTGCAAAGGCAATATTTGCTCCCGACAGTAAAAGAAGGAGGCATGGACATGCAAATACAGGAACTGTGGCAGTGCCAGCACTAGACTATTATGCCCAGGAGTAATAAGGTAGGCATCACTAAAGAGGCTCTGGCCTGTGCTAGATATTTTGGAACTACAGTTTATACCATACTAATTCTTTTTTAATGTAAAGATGTCTATTGTTTCATAATATTCATGCAAATACATCTTATTTTACTGTGTAAACTTAAAGAAGCGATTTATTATTGGATACTTCCTAATTATTGTTTACAAGACCTTCTTGTACTTTCAATTTGTTCTGGAAACCTCCTACATAATTAATGATGAGGAAAAAATGCTTTTAGCAGTTAACGCTAAAAAGGTTTATGGTTTGAGTTCCATAGTTTTGGATATTTCAAACAATTTCGAATTAAAAAAATTAATTACCAAGTGTACCCGTCCATTGCTGCAATATAGAAAATCAGACTCCACAACACGGCACTTATAAGTACTGTATACAAATAAACATGTGTATTGAGTTGAGTCAGATTCAAACTGCAAAGGTTATACCGGTAACTCTGATGGTATCAGTTATAGAATTAAAATGTGTTTTTTTTGCCCTTAAATCCAAGGCCAATAACTATAATAAGTTATCAGTTATAGAATTGCATATACTTCATGTTTCTTAATAAGGCCTAAGCTCTTGCATAAGTCAAGCTAAATATTAAATGATTTCAACCTTAACAAGACAAATGTTTTGCATTCACTTCCCTACTGTAAATGCAGGTCCCTGGTTACAACTTATGACCACCTGTTGAAGGAGCTAGATGAGACCCGGGAGAGACATCAGCACAGAGGTGAATCAGATTAACTGGAGCTACAAGCAGCTCAAGAAAAACCTTCAGAGACCAGTCTAGATGTTCTGATAATGATAATAGAGTGTGCTTTGTGTTTTATTGTTAAGAATTTGGCTGCTCTGTATACAATATCTGAAGTGGTATTTTATTAAGATTTAGAAAAAAATAAGACTTTATGCATGTGTGTGAAGTGTCGTCCCAGATTAGCTTATGTTGTCCACACATGATTATCTGGGACAACACTTTCGGCCTAGACTGGATTTTTGTAATAAATACTTTCTTTAAACAAAAAAACTCATTAAAACCAGAAAGTGTCTTCCCTTATTAGCCTGTGCGAACGGTACCAGGTTTATCTGCGACGACACTTTAGGAACATGCATTAAACCCCATATTCCCAGAGTATTTATTTCCTTTCAATATTCGCATCCCCTTTATTTTAGGATCATACAGATTCTAAATGCCTATTTATTGTAAGCTGAATATTAAGTCATAACCAAAAAGTGTCATAAGATCTTTGTTAAGACAGGACCCTGAATTCTAACATTTAATGAGGTTATGTGCTTTTCCGCACTTATTCTATGTCTTTTATAAGTAAAAGGTGAACACTAGCAACAATATAATTTGCTACCAAAAATGTTTTCCATATATTACTTCTTTTACATGAAAGAAGTTAACATGTGTAAAAAAAGTTTGGCAAACAACAACAACAACAACAACATAGATTTCAGCAAATAAAGCTTATACAAGCTCTTAGCCTACACATATACATTTTATATATACAAGTAATACAAGTCATGGCAGAAGTGGATCAAGTATTAAATTGAACACCTGCTGTTAGTGCAAAAAATATATAATATATTCGTTTGAAAAAAAAAAAATCAACATTGACAACAATTTAATGTTAAGAAGTACAGTATTCATTCACTGAAAATTAAGTTAGTATCCTGCAACAAATTATAGAAATAATTAAAAATCAAATTACATTGTATTTCAATACGAGGATTATGGTTATAGTTATTTATAAAAAAATAACAATTTCTGAAAGTTGATATAATATCATAAATTATTAATAGCTTAGCCATTAAAAAAAATTCAAAATGAAACAACAAGTTGAGCTGATACAAATTAGCATTGTTTATAATGCTATTCAAATTTATAAGGAATGAGAAATTGGAATAATGTTAAAGGGTTGTTACGTTCTAAAAGACTAATTACGTATCTAGTAGGCGTCGTAAATTTGAAGCTTCATATATAAACTTTGCTAGACTAATAAGTATAGTTTTATTTTCACTGGACATCATACTTTGAAACTTTGAAATTGTTGGCCATCTGCAGTACTGTGACTTTAAAAGTTTTCTTCTTAGGTGCGTATATATGGGGCAAACTAGTAAGAAATGGTACTCAGTTTCTACAGTATTCATATTACATAATTTGCACTTACGGTTTTCTTTTTCAATATTATTGTATCGCCCCCTTTCTATTTCCAGGTTATGCGACGATAAACGGAATGTGCTTAGGGCAATTTTATATTTTGGTTCATTAATTTTGTCTAAATAACTTTCTAACGATGAACTATGTTTGAATAAACAGTACGTAGAGAGACGGGTAGAGCTGTTAATATCGGCGTGCCATGTTTGAGTATAAGTGTCTAATATTGTTTGCATTGTATAAATTGAGATTCGGTTATGTTTTGGTTTATCCATAATTCGGACATGCCGATGCTGTCGAGAATGGATTTAACATGGTATGCCCAGTTTTGATTGTTGTATGTGTGTCCATTGTCCGTATCGTGTTTTAGCATATTGTATGTAATTTTGATCAAGCTACTCTCATTTGATGATAGTTGTTTGAATCAGTATTTAATAATGTTTATTTTTTGTATTTCATTAAAGGGTATTCTTCCTAATTCTCCATACAACGCGCTAAGGTTGGTTGATTTATTTACACACAGTAATTTCCTTAAAAATTTCGTGTGTACGGCTTCAATATCTTTCGCCTGTGTAGTACCCCATATTTCAGACGAGTAATTCAAAATTGATGCTACTAAGATATCGGAGAGTTTGAGTTTGCTTTTTGTGCTGAATTCATACATGTTGACCATTGAGACAAGTCGGTGCATTGATTTTGACGCATGGTCTGCTATGCATTTTTGCGTTCTGTTAAAGTTACCGTTTTTAAATAAGTATACCCCCAGATATTTAAAGGAAGTAACGACTTCTAGTTTTTCACCATACAGAAAGATATCGATGTTTGTGTAATGTGTTCCTTTTTCGAAGATAAGCACTTTTGTTTTAGCTGTATTTATTTTTAATTTCGATGCATTACAGTATGCTTCTATGTGTGTTAGCATGTGTTGTAGTGAGTTTGGTGACGTTGCGAATAAAATTTGGTCTTCAGCATATAAAATAAGAAATAATTTCAACTCGTCAATGGTGAATAAACCATCTAAATCTGTATTTATGTTCTCCAACATGTCATTAACGAACATCATGAAGAGCAGTGATGAACTGGAATCACCTTGTTTCACTCCTTGGTGTATCGAGAATGGGTCGGACAAGTTATGATTGAATTTAATTACTGATTTTACGATACTATACATCGCCTTTAGAGCGTTTATCATTTTTGAACTCACATTTTCCGATATCAATTTTTGCCAAAGTAGTGTGTGATTTATTTTATCATAGCACTGCTGATAGTCGGTAAAAATTGTGTATAATTTTTGACCCGAGTTTATTATTTTTGATATAATGGCGTTTAGTATAAATATACAATCTGTTGTGCTTTTGCCCTTTTGATAACCAAATTGCAGTTAATGATTGTTTAGTGTTTGTTTGTCCAGTTTGTCAAACGGTTGAGTAGCAATTGTGAGTATATTTTTGCTAGGATATTATTTAAGGTTATACCCCTATAGTTTTTTGTTTCATTTGATTTCCCGCCCTTATATATAGGGACGATGTATCCGAGGCCCCAGTCTTCCGGGTATTCGGCATGGTTGAAAAGTTTGTTGTATATTGCTAGGAGGTGTGGTCCTAATACACTAAACGATGATTTAATTAGTTCTGAAGATATATTATCAGGCCCGCAAGACTTGTTATTTTTTTATGGAAGACGGCTGCCTTGAGTTCATGCAATGTGAATTCTTTATCTAAATCAATATCCGTAGGTTCGGTGGTGGCAACATTTTCATTTATTTGTTCGGGTTGTTCGCCTAATAAGTTTTTAAAGTGCGTATAAAAGTCTGCTACTGTTATACTGTCATCCTTGTTTGGTACTTGTTTATAGCATTTTTTTAAGGATTTCCAGAACTGTTTTGGATCTGATTTTGCAATGTCTTCAAGTTTTTTTCCTTCTGATTTCTATCGTATTTTGTTGTTCTTTGTTCTCATATTTACAAATTGTGTTTTGTTTTCATCTGTTTTTAATTTATTGAATATGTTTCGTGCGCGTTTGAATTATTTTTTAGCTGTGTTGCAGTTATAATCAAACCATTTCTGGGAATCTGCTTTATTTCGAAAATTTTTGTCGCGGTTAATATTTACTTTTTTTCCAAAAATTGTTACTGCATTGTCATAAATATAGCTAGTTAAATGTTTTATTTCACAATTTATGTTTTCCTTGTTTTCATTTAACAAATTGATATTCTCTTTCAATGAGTCTTGAAATTTTTCAACAAAACTTGAGTTAAAAACAAGCTTAGTTTCCTCTTTGTATTCACCGGTTGTAATATGTCTAGTTTTGGTGTTACATTTTAAAGAAAAGTAAACACCTGCGTGATCAGCAAAGTTTTGCCAATTGAGTATTTGAAATTCGTTTATATTATCAACATAGTTTGCATTTATAATAAGATAATCTGTTATACTCAAGCCTCTATTTGAAACGAAAGTAAATTGATTGTCCTGCTCTCTGTTGAGACGACCATTAACGATAATATGATTAGTAGCTCTACAAACAAACTGACAGGTAACGATCAGTTTATTTATTGTGCATCCAGGCATTTACATATAACCAGACAGTAGTGCAATCTCACATGTATATGTAGGTTTTTAACTTATATTGCACCAGTTTATAGATTGTTTTGAAAACAATTGTATGATCATGGTGAAGTTACATATGTCTAGTCATAAGCAGTATGTGTGGGATACACTAGCAACAGCACCGGAGGGATCATTTTGTTTTCAGATGATGTTTATGTAATGTGTGTTTCATTCTTATAGTTATTTAACCAGTATGCCATGTAATACATATATTTTCTAATAAAATTGTAAAAAAGGTTATTCAGTATTTAGATTATTTTGACACGCTATTTCATGATGGATGGCTTCATCCACAGTCATTACAAGACACACAACAACAACATAATTGAGCCTCGGTCTGGGAAAACGGGTCTTAATGCACGTTTGTCAAGTGTTAATCAGGGCAAATCAGTGGTGAAATTTTCGCTAAATGGAATTTTTCGATAAAAAAGTCTCTTCCGGAAAGTGTTGTCCCTGATAAGCCTGTGCTGACGGTACAGGCTTATCTGAGAAAACATTTTGAGCACATGCATTGAGTCCAATTTTCCCAGAGCCAGATTCAAATGTTAAAGCAATTCCCATTAAATTAAGAAATGTATCCAATGACAAAATAGTGGTTTGCTATTTATTGAAAATCTCATAAGTGTTCAAAAAAAAAAAAGATTTATTCATTATTTACAACAAGATGCAATTATCTTTCAAAAACAACAACAACAACACAATTGGCATTTCATGTAAAAGCTATTCACACTAGATGATAAATTAAACTGGTATTTATGATAAACAATACCATACTAAAGAAGCACAGACAGTTCTCTCTATTCCATTCATAGCAATTCATATTGAATTCAACAACAACTAGAAATGGCGCGGCAGAGGCCGACGCGTATCCTCACGCCGCATGTTTGACCCAGGGCGCACCCCAGCGTTGGTAATGGAGGGCCATGCATAGTTGAGATTGACCGTATTGTCATGAAAGATATTCAGTATCAATTGGAAGTGAATCGGTGTAGAAATTAAGAAGTTAATGTCTTCGTTTAAACATGACACATCTTTTTTATTGCATAAATCGATTCCTCTTAGAATGGCCTTTATGGGGGTCTCTATGTGCAAAATGCTGCATTTATTTTTCGCTTAAAGTTGTTGCTTTTACATTGAATTATAAAAGGAAACTATTTAGTATAGTATGACCTCCAAGAAAAAACAATAGGCATTATGTAGACGGGTAAGTGTTTTACCCTATCACCGCTTTTTTACGGAGGATTCCAGAGATAGTCGATGTATCACGGTTGATACCGGAGATTGATTTTGATGTTTAGAGTGATCTCCAGGCAATAGTAATTTACGCTGCAATTTGCGCTGGAATTAGGTTTTTTAGTACTGGTTCCCATTTTCGCATTGTGAACTATTTATAATGGCGGTGTATGCAAAACCGAAGACTAATTCTAAATCAGAGACGCACTAGAAATCGACTTAAGAAGTAATATGTCTACAAAGATATTAACAGCTTGTTAAATTCAGTAGCAACATAGCCAAATGCACACAGTTAAACAAAGAACGCCGTTAGAATAAGCATTCATACAAATTCCAAAAGTTTAACTGCGGTTGTCAATAACACACACGAAGTAAAGATATATATGAAGTAATTATAAACTTATCAACATGTGAAAATGAGATGAAGTGTTTGCATCGCAAATGCAACTAGGCAAAATGCAACTACCATGTATAAGAAAGCATATGCTATTAGTTAAAATGAGAATGTCATTTAACATTATGCATGGACTGGCGGATATTCCCTTCCATAGTCAGAACGTTCATACCGATCCGCCACTTTTAGTAAGACTTCAATACACCGTATTGATATAAATTCAATCCTCTATCAACAAAATAATCTTTAATTTATAGAAAAACTTATTAGAGTAACGATAATATCTATTATTTGCGTTGTTTTTAGACTCTTTGTTATAGTGATATATTTTATATATATCTTACTATTCGGGCACTTATTTGTAGCGTCCGAAGACAAATAATAATAACAGCGCTCGTCTTACATTTAATTGGGTCTACGGTACGTAAGGTAGTTAAATGTATGCTTAGATGATGCATCATCGAAACCATCGAATTCCGTTTACGTTCTGTGATCTAAGTGGCTACACTCTGTGGATTACATTTGTAATTATTATTTTAGAAAGACATCAAACTTAATACATTATAGTTGTTGACTTTATTGTTTCTATTTCTTCGCAAATTATGTTATGTTGTGAAGTAGTTGTATAAGTATCATATATATTATATCCGCATTATATAATATTGATTGTTCCAGGTGTAATTCGCAGAGAATAAATGCAAAAACGTATTCATAAATGGATAAAAGCTATGTTACAGCAACAATGGCAGCCCGCGGATTGTCCATTTATTTGTATACATAAATACCAATGTCTCACCATTCTGGCCCGCTGTTTTTTTGTGTGGAATTGTTGGACGGTTCTTCAAAAATAAAGTAAATAATTATTATTTTTTTTTAACCATGTTTAAAAGAACAAAATATTCTTTTTGGGTTGGGTAGGGGGGGAGGGGGGGTGTTGAGCGGGGGTATAATGTGGGGTGTGGTCATTTATTAGACAATCTTTCAAAAATAAAAAAAGGAAAACAAATAATAATATTTTTTTTAGGGGGGGGGGGGGGGCGGGGGTGCAGGGATTCTGGGTTGGGGCGTGGGGTTAAAGGTCAAGGTCAAATTCAACTTGCCAGGTACAGTACCCTCATGGTAGTAAGAAAATATTTGAAGTTTGAAAGCAATAGCTTTGATACTATAGAAGTCAAGTGGATCTAAACACAAAATTTAAGAAAATATTCAGTTACTAAGACAAAAAAGGCCATAATTCTTACAAAATGCTTGATACAGTTATCTGCTCTTGTTTATAGATTGGGGTCATGTTGGTAAAAACAGTTTGCAAAATATGAATGCAATATGTCAATGGATATTGAAAATATTTGAGGTGGTACGCAAACTTTAACATAGATTAATCAATAATATGCATATTCCAAATGGAAAAAGGGCCATAATTCTTACACAATGCTTGATACAGTTGTCTGCTCTTGTTTATAGATTGGGGTCATGTTGGTAAAGAAGTTTGCAATATATGAAAGCAATATATCAAGTGACATTGAAAGTATTTGAGGTGGTACGCAAACTATAACATAGATTTATCAATAATATGCATATTCCAAGTGGAAAAGGCCATAATTCTTACAAAATGCTTGATACAGTTGTCTTCTCTTGTTTAAAGGTTGGGGTCATGTTGGCAAAGAAGTATGCAAAATATTAAATCAATATGTCAAGGGACATAGGAAATATTTGGAGTGGTACGCAAACTTTAACATTAATAATATGCATATTCTAAGTGAATAAAGGGCCATAATTCATACAAAATGCTTGATACAATTGTCTGCTCTTGTTTAAAGGTTGGGGTCATGTTGGTAAAGAAGTATGCAAAATATTTAAGCAATATGTCAAGGGACAAAGGAAATATTTGGGGTCAGTGGTACGCAAACTTAAACATTAATACTATGCATATTCTAAGTGAACAAAGGGCCACAATTCTTCGAAAATGCTTGATACAGTTGTTTGCTCTTGTTTATAGGTTGGGTCATGTTGGTAGAGAAGTATTCAAAATATTTAAGCAATATGTCAAGGCACATAGGAAATATTTGGGGTGGTACGCAAACTTTAACATTTGCACGCTCACGCTGACGCCGGGGTGAGTAGGATAGCTCCACTATATATATTTCATATATAATAGTAGATCTAAAAATGGGGGTCACCAGTGAAAACGAAAAGTTCCCGCTTTACAATCAAGGTTACTCCCCTTTTCGAGAAACGCCATACTGAATTTGAGATTTTTATATGTGAGCATAAAGATGAGCTAAATGTTCAAAAATTATTATAAATCCCAGGCCAAAAACAACGTATTAAAACACTGCAGGAATACTGACAATCACCAACACAAATGCAAACACTTGATGAGGCTGATTCATGTTCATGAACATCCTCAAAAGATGGTTTGCGTTGCAGTATCAGAATAGATTGTAGTAATATACTCAAAAGACTTAGCTGATGTTGTTGAGTGATTTTATTACATTATGCTTCTAGTAATAAGTACATGTTTTACATGTTCATGTTTGTATTTGTATACATCACAATTAAAGTAAGTTAATATGTTTTACAGTTTTATCCGTATTCAAGCCAGATGATCGCAACACATTGGTTCAGTTTGTTACCATGTCTTTTATTTTATGCATTTAACTGCAGAGAAATGCTTTTTGTTATCAGCTGCTGAAATTATACTGGAAATAACACAAATGTATAATTAGAACTATTTTTATACAGTGCGAATCCATATTCTTTCCAGCTTTTTGTCAATATTGTCGTATCATCGTTATACAGACGCTTACTTTAAGCATTTGCAAACACTCTACACTGTACTACTCGAGAGAATATTATTTATATAGACTTATTGTCAATTTTTAGGTTAGTAATAATACTCATTTATACACCCAACACAACTTCACATATCATGATAATGATTCCAAACATGTCATCATCATTTGCCATCTTCCTCTTTGCCTTTCTATTTTCTAATCTAACTCATTTCTTTAGCTCCTTTTTGAAGTAGTTCTATAGCAAACGTCGTTATCAAATTGTAAACTCAGCCTTGTCGTTATGATCAAATGCAACAAACGCACCATGTTAGCGTTGCTTGCTCATCTCGTCTTTATTGGAGCATATCATTATGTTGTACATAGAACAGAGAGCAGAAAATGCTACCATTATTGCATATAGTTCATCAGATAGTTTCCACTCCTCATACACATAGTATAAGCATGTCCATTATGGCTAAACAAATAAGTGTACACCAGCATATGAACATGTCAAGGAGTATTGAATACCCATGTAAACGCGTCCTGATAGAAAAAAAACATACATACTAATATTATTTTCCTCAAGACGCTACTGAAACGCTTATTGGTTGTTTCACATGCTGTTGGATCTCTTTTTAGTTTCATTACGATCAGGTGATTTACATCCAACCCAGGGCCCTCTTTGTCTAATTAATCTCTCAACACAGACGCAAACAGTTCTTTATCCAATCCCAATGATTCAGCAACAAAACACTTAAGTTTTGTTCATTACAATATTCAAAGTCTTTTGTAAAATTTAGATGTTCTGTACACAGGTCTACGTGAATTTGATATAATTTGTTTTTATGAAACATGGTAAAATAGTTCAATCCCATCTAATTATCTCCTTTCCACCAACCAATTCGTAAAGAGCGAGCATTTGATTCACATGGTTGCGTTGTTATTTACGTAAATGAAAGTATTGCTTTCGAACTCAGACATGCTCATGAATTAAATACTGTAGATTGTTTTTGGATTGAAGTGTTTCCCTCAAGAAATAAATCTATTATTTTTGGCGTATTTTATAGACTCCTAATGCGGATAGATCTTATATGCATTCTATTGAAGATTCCATAGCGCTAGCCAGAGAAACACGAATCAATAATATCATTATAACAGGTGATTTTAACATTAATGCTCTCGTTGAATCGATTGCACGAACAATTAATAAATTAATTATGTCAACAGCATGACCTAACGCAACTTATTAACGAACCAACATATTATACTGAACATACATCTTCCATAACTGACGACTTAATCTTTGTAAGCAATCGGAATACCGTACTTCTTTCTGGATCAGGCGAACCCTTTTTAGATCAAACTGTTCGGTACCACTGCCCTGTTTTTGTTACATTTAAAATTTAACAAACCCAGATGTAAAACGTTGTATCGACATATCTGGCATTACAACAATGTGGATTATTCAAAACTACGACATTTTTAATATCGGATACCAATTGGGATCTACTAAAATGCGAAAACGTTGATATCCACACAGAAAACATAACTAAAACAATATTGCACATTGCACGTACATCTATTCCGAACAAAAATGTGTGTATCCGTTCTCGAGATCTTCCATGGATAAACAAAAACATAAAGAAAAAAAATCGAAAACGGAAACGCCTTTACCGAAAAGCAAAGCAATTTAATAGTATTTTTAATTGGTCCAATATCCGTAATGTCAGGAATTATGTTGTTCTACTTTCACGCAATTAAAAAATTGAATATTTTAACAATACTGCACAGACGCTCAAGTCATCCGATCTTTGCGCTGAAGACTGGTGGACAAGACTTCAACAATGTATTCCTATTAACACAAATAACTCAAATCCGTCTCTAAACGATGATCAAACCAATATTTTTGTAGTGGAGGATACAAGTAAAGCTGATATGCTCAACAAGAACTTTAAATGAACATCTTTCTGACGCAATCTTATTACATCCCCGTTATGTCAATGCGGACGTCGAGAAACGACGTCACATTATTTTCTCGAATGTACTCAGTATGAACATATTTGCGGAGAACTTTTTAATTCAATATCGGTATATTCTATCCCCTGCATTGAAACTATTCTATGTGGAGACGACACTCGTGACTTCTTAACAAATACTAAAGTAGCTGATGCAGTTCACAAATATATTGTAAAAAGCAAGCGGTTTGATTCGTAAATATGCTACATGACGACTCTCAACTTTCTATACCTCATTTGCCCTAATCATGTATTTCAAAACTTCTTATATTGTCTTCCAAGAACTCTGTCAGTCTATTCCCTTCACCTTTCAAATGTTAACCTATAACAAGTTTTTTTTCTTAACAAACGAAAGTCAATACTCGGAGTTTCCCTTTCTTTTTTTGCATGCTAATATTAGGTTGCTGTCTTTAAAAAAAAACTATGTTCGTCAAACAACATGTAATTGTTTTAAATAGGGAGAAGAACTATATAAGAAATTGTATTTCGTTCCCATCCTTTTCAAACATGTTAACTGTATAAATGTTGTATGTAATTCAATGTAAAACAATGTGTATTGTTTGAAATAAGTATGTTTAAACTAACCCAATATTGTCATTCAAAACAAGTGTGTTGTCAATGTGTTGTTAGTGCATTTTCAGCAAAAAAATAAATTGAATAAGGGCTAATTTCCTGTTTAACTAATGTGAAATATGTGACAAAATATATAATGGCTATATGTTAATCAAGCATACTATTGTATAGGCTTATGAGTTAAATTTTGAACAAAAGTGTAGATAATCAACGGCTTTCAAAGAAATTTGATATTTATGTATTTTTTTAAATATATTGCACTTGTTTGATATCGATAAGTTCATCTAACATATCATCCATGATAGCAATCATATTGTACGTACTAGAGCTTTCTGCATACGCCACATGGCTACTTACAACATAAATACGGCCTAATAGACACCTTGATATTTGGAGATAGGCATTGTACAACTTTGACACGTTGATGAAAGCATGCTTAATTGTTTACATGAGTCGAACAAGTTATACGGAATAAAACACATCTTGCTATAATGAGACAAGATTGATACAATCAAAATTGCGTGTGCTGGCACAATCCATTTGTGCAAAACTGTACTGAATCGTACCGATAATTGCAATACCTTCAATTATCATCATTGACGTATGAAGAAGATACGGTAAAGAGACTGCAGTTTTTAAACGTACGTGTGTATTTCATCGCTGAAATTATTTAATAAGAACAATATTTATTTTCCAAATGTGTTTTGCTATGTTTAAAAACAGCACGCAAACACAATCAGCAACACTCTGTGCACAGTGCAAATAAATAATAAATTTACGTCATTATCGCATTTCCAATAGCAAAGTGTTTTAGGTTATAGTTAAAATTTAGTGTCAAAGCTCCCTAATCCATATTATTCCACTTTCAAGCAAATTAATAAATCAAAGATTAGCACCTGATAATATTGCAGACAGCGGGCCGAAATCATCGACATCCCTGACGTTTAGACACCAGACCAATGTCCACCAATGTCCCTATTTGACCAAATCGAACACAGTGTCATGTTCTCCTAATGCTCTCCGGAATACTCCTCGGGGCGTAGCAATTTTAATTCACCTATTTATTCGCGTATTTTACTACCACTTGTGCCTGATAAGTTATAGGTGGTTTTATTTTGCATTATAGACAAAAACAGTTTACACACAAATACGTGTCGTAATGGTTTCCCAGAGAGTGTGTCCTTTCGAGTAACAGTATTTGATTAAATTTACTGCACACAAAGTTGGTTCACATTCAAGGACTTAAGATTGCATGAAACTGTCAAAAGCTTAACAATACTCCTAAGAAGATATTTTTATTATTCTGTCCCCCACCACTATAGTGGGGGACATAATGTTTTTTGC
This sequence comes from Dreissena polymorpha, assembly GCF_020536995.1. Taxonomy (NCBI): domain Eukaryota; kingdom Metazoa; phylum Mollusca; class Bivalvia; order Myida; family Dreissenidae; genus Dreissena; species Dreissena polymorpha. The sequence goes on along the minus strand of NC_068358.1, from coordinate 99,548,263 downwards.
CCTGTCTGTTGGTTGGTTAGTTTGTGTGTTTGTTTGCCCCAAGTTTAACATTTGCCATAACTTTTGTAATATTTAAGATAGAAACTTCATATTTGGCATGCATATGTATCTCATGACGCTGCACATTTTGAGTGGTGAAAAGTCAAGGTCAATGCAATCCTTCAAGGTCAAATGTCAAATATATGGGTCAAAATCTTTCATTTAATGTACACTTTTGCAATATTGAAGATTGCAACTTGATATTTGGCATGCATGTGTATATCATGGAGCTGCACATTTAAGTGGTGAAAGGTCAAGGTCAAAGTCACCCTTCAAGGTCACAGGTCACAAATGGGGACATAGTGTTTCACAAACACATCGCTTGTTTTTTTTATAAGATAACTGCATCTCTTTAAGGAAACGTACTACCGTGTAGTTTGATAACGTATGTACAAACAAAAACGTACACCAGGTAAGGTATTAAAATGGCGTTTCTTGTTTTTGGTTCTGTAATTGAGAGTTAGTTAAGGTTTCATACAATTATATTAAAATTAGACTTAAAATACAGCAGAGGAATAAAAGTTTATTAAACACGCGTTTATTTTTAGTTCGCCATACATGTGTTGCCGTCAACATATAACATATAAGTAATTTAATTACTAATCAATTAAAACAAATGATCGAATTTCCGAAAAAAACAATATGTGAAATGTGTGTTGTTTTTAACATTGATCGGGTTTTACCGTCTTACTTACATTTTGATCGGATACGGCAACTGACCTGTCCCATGAACTCCGTTTATATTAGAGTTGTTACCAGTATTTGATTTCTCAGTTTATGTTAAATAAGCACGGGTTATGCAAAGTAAGCATGCGAAACTAATAACTAATATGTTCTCTTGAACACCCAGTATCAAAACCAATAAGATAACCCGAACACAGTTAATAAATCATACTCTGTTTTTCTAAACTTTTAAAATTGTGTTATATAAATAGATATTATTACGATTCATACATTATCTAAGATAATATGTATAGATTTTAAAGGAACGTATATTAATTCGCTCCACAGTATATCAAATAAAGTATAAATCAGTGTAGTATTGATTTATTTAATCGTCGTTGTACTGTTTTATCACAAAGGAGCCTTTATCACTAATAGTTTCATTACTTTTACAGTTGTTTTGCGATCGGTTTAATAAATAGCTCATTATTGTATTATTTTGACAATATTTCTTCATAAGAACGTCTGAAAGGTGTATCAGTATATATTAAGTCAGAACTGCTTGCAATGCTGAATCACATCTGTATATTTACCTTTGTATATGCGCCGCCTCATGGGAAAATTACCCTTATGCCATATGAGCAATCTTTGCTCCGTTGTAGCCCTGTGCGCTATAGTCACGCAAGGATTCATTGTGTTGAGGAGAAGAGGGTTGCTCTCAAATACAACGCGAATGGGAAGACATTTAAACGAGAAAAACGCGTATTCACTACTGCCGGCTATGATATGTGTTGTTTTATTGCGCGAATTCAATATTTGTATCATTTCAACACATTATATAGAAGAAGGTATGTCAATCGCTTATAGATAAAACACATTTCAACTAATTACGAAAATGTTCACATGCGTATCCATTTTTATAAAGATACAAACATTTGTTCCTTATGACAGATACTAAGCCAATCTTCATATACGATTGATTGCCTGTTTCTCAAGTGATGCTTTATGTTTTTATTTGACGACTACTAAATACAAGACGTAACGTACAGAAACATCTATATGATATCGCCATATTTTGTCATTTTTTTCCAACTTACTATTCACGAAATCGCCAAACAATGTCTGACAAAGGAAAATATGCCCTGGTTTTCATCCCGTTAAATGATTAAAACGATAGTTCGCGATGGTATTTAACTTAACAGTTAGTTTTCTGTGAAATACTGAAGTATTTTAACCCGGTACGTTTAAAAAAACACCTACTCAAACATGTTAAGTTTTATTATAGCTATCGCTTTTCGCTTATATGAATACTGAAATTGACATTAAAAAATAAATTGACTCAAATTGAAAAAAGCAATTTGCCTAACAACACTAGAAAAAAAAGTTCCAATATGTCTCAGGTATCTGTCGAACAATCGAACCTTAGCGCTGTGTAGAGTTCAAGTATATAGCAAAGAGTCATCACGCTCCAAATTAATGACAAACATTAAATCTCACGTTCGTGTATTAAAATTTAGACACGTGTTGTGATTCGAGTTCTACATTATATATATATGCCATAGAGAATATGATAAAACTAAATCGGAATTAACGGCTACCTATGGTCCATACAGTTTGCAAATATACCAATATGAGTGGTTTATCAAATATTAAGCCTTTTATGAAAGCTTTGATGAACATTCGATGTCATTTATAGATGCTTTACAGCAATTAAATATTATTGCGTTCAATGTATGAGGATATATGTACATTTTTATATTTGTTGATATTGATATTTACAAGTGCGTGCATGTTAACTATGCAAACATTTAATTCATAAGCACATGCAGCATCAGGAAAAGAGGTTGCTAACTATAATTGGTATAATTCCAACAAGCAGTTCGATGTCAGCTAGATTCAGAAGAAACGCATTTGTAAACGTCCTGATTAGTCTGTTTTGTCTGAGTTAAAAACATCACAAACATGATATAGCCAAATAAGGTATAGGTGGCCATGAGCATCACTTATACACCAGTGAACAATAATAATTGTGTTCTGTTCTTACATTATAATAACAGACGATACTCCATTTCATCTAAGCCTTTTATTGCTCATGTTCAATCGGCTTTGGAAATCAAACATGGATAATTAATTGGAAATTGCAGGCATCAGTTTAGAATACTTAACGCACTTAACGTTATGATACTCGGTTGATGTTCGTACTTGACCGGATCGAACACAATGCTCTTAACACTACGCCCGGTGCGTTGGCAACGTCACTAAACCGCGTTTGTGTGCGATTGTAGAATACATCAACGCAATCAGTTTCGCTCCTTCTCGTTGTATGTTTATGCACGATACCATCCTCTTAGATGTATATAACTGAACAGATTAGGGTAAGTTATTTGAAATGTTTATCAATCAAATGTATGTAAATTTCTCAACTCCTTTCCGTTCCTTTATTGGTATGTTACTTTTGAAGAGATCAAAATAACCAAGAAGTCCCTGATGCTTAGTTTTAGACTAGCAACCTGTGGAACAGTTCATACGTTACAGCCTGCTATTTAAATAACATATTCATTGATACCGCTTGATTAAGGCTGTTACTAGGTCGCTTAGGCTGTTAACAAATAACATATCTAATACTTTTGAGAAAGCTTGTGTAAAATATATAATTTTTGTTTTTGCAATTTACTTAATATATCACGGATCACATAGTTTGATAAAGCACTTCTATGCTAAACGTTCTTTTCCATTAAAAACCTACATGTGTATTTAATAAGTCAAATATAACGTTATATTATTCAACTTTTGAATTTGACTTTTATTGCAAACACAAATCATTAAATAACATGAAAACAGGCAACATAAGTAAAAAAAACATCATTATTGTGACCAATGAATAGCAATTGGGTTCAATCCAATATCATAATAATGTCAGAAAATGCGTTATTTTTGACGCATGTGTCTTGTGGTAAACGCAATATAGTTCCACAATTTTAATACAATTTGCTGTTTCTTCTTGCATAACGTTTAGTTATTGTTTAACAAATGAATCTTATTAGACGACTCTCATTCATATCGCTTACACATGTGTTCGATGTACGTGTGTTCTCCTCATAAGAGATAATCACCATGCAACATTAAAAAACACTATGAAATTGCTCCCATTAATATTATCAGCTTCTTAAATAATAATATCAATAAACAATAATTTGTAATGATTATTGAGAGGATGCAACTGTCCAAAGAAAAGATACTTTATTTGGTACTCACATCCGTAACGCTATTGTCCGCATGCAATTTTAGACTTCCAGCACTGATTTTTATTGGTACATTTATTATAATGGTAACCAGCATACATTTTTTTACAATTATGGATATTTTGAAAATATTCTTGATACGATCACACGTCATTAAATGCAAACAAAACAAGATTTTGTTATTAGCATACGCTCGTGTAACTTAAAATACTTTTTCCCGGATCTAATCGTGTTTTACTGACGACAAAAAATAACTATCCTAAATCAACTGTTATATTTGTATCAATTTAAATAATAAAAATGACGATTCCTTGAGAAAATATCAAGTTTAACGCTTGCGCTATACCTCTACACCACGCATTGTCTTTTTGAATGCGGAAGACTAAATCCTATGTTCGTAATAAACTTTTTTGCTAAAGTCCCATTGACAGAGTTACAAACGCTCATTTGTTTTTATTTCGATTGATTTGTATCCAGATACGAACCGAAATTTGAAAACAAATTTATTAAGAGCGCTGTTTGCTACATTACAAATAATACATACCTTCTGTTTTGCATTTATGACATTTTTCGAGATGTGTCCTTTTGAAAATCCGTTAACGAGTCCTTAAAAAACAATTGCTGAATTTTCAGGCTCAAATAAAAACAAACACAAATACAAGTGAGCATACACTTCTCACCGAATTTAACTTTAGATTAAAGCGAAATCTATTACATATATTGTTTATGAATTAAGATGTCTTATTGTGAATTTTATAAAAATGACGATTTCGTCAGCACTTAAATTCGCCGATTTCTGATTTTGAATTTTACAAAAATGCGTCAGTCAATATCCGATTTGTGTGTAATACATATTCGCGATCAATCGCAGTTGCGAAAAATCGTGGTACGAATGCGGGAACACACTTGAGAATCACTGCAGGAGGTGGGGCCTGTTGTCACATGCCAATTAACTAGTCTTTTGTAATCAAGGGACAGTAATTGCATTTAACATGTAAGTAGTTATATATCTAGTAATGAAATATCAATATGTTTAAGAACTATGGTATTAAATGTTTACGCGTGTGAGTACATAATGATTATTATTAAAATAAATAAGACGCCAATGCTCTCGATTGGTACAGAATTTGTGGTATGGACAAAGTTTTCCGACATCAATACATGTTTTAACACTTTGGCAGATTTTATGATCTTGTTGCGAAAAAGCACATCCGTCGGTCGATACTAAAAGTCATTGAGCATTGATTGTTTAAATCAACTTATACATTGTAATTGATTTGGCTTTGGATTTCAAGTAAAGATTGACTCCCTTAGCCTTCGATTACATTTATCTTGCAAGGCAGCAGGACCGCAATCCTGGGAGGTCGGCTGGTGCTCCCCTAGACTTGTGGTAGAACGGGGATGTCTTAATGGACACGCCTATGTGTTTATCCGCCCATGGTTAAATCTAATTGTTCGTGCTGCTGGGTAACCTAGATATCCTCCCCACCAATGAGTCCGCATTATTGTTACACCACAGTGTGGGAACCCGTAAAGTCGCCGACAGCCCGACCACGGCGCACGTTGTACTAGATTACGTGATACTTGTAGCAGGGTTTCTGATCAACCTGACATTGTCTGAAACGTCATTATGGCTTCTTAATCGTCGCTGCTGGGGTCAAGATGTATCAGCTTCACCTTTCCATTGGACTTAAACGCTTGAGTGGAGATGGGGATCTTCTTCGTGGGAAACAGCTGAACCTCCATACCATCCTGTCCAGGCTTGCGCCCTGGAGTGGTCATCACAGCTTCGCTCTAGCTCAATTGATGTAGAGCTTTTCCCGACGGGTTAAAGGTGGGAGAGAGCACCATGTCTCAAAGGAAAGCTACCGCCCGCATCAAGCTGCCATAGTCCACATGCCTAACTGGCATACTGCGTAAAGGCTCAGGTCTCAGACAAATCCTGACAAGCGAGCTACAATAAATGCGCCAGGAGAACAATAAAACAGAAATCACCTGCTCTAAAACTGGGCACCTGGAATGTAAGGACACTGTCTCAAGAATTATCTGATGATCTGCGGACCATCAATGATGTCCGAAAGACCTCCGATATTAACGATGATCCGGAGACGTCAGGTCGACATTCTTACACTGCATGAAACGTGGCTTGCTGATGAACACTTAGAGAAAGGACTACATGTATACATTTTCTAGCAAGGTGAGAGTGCGGATGGCACCCGAGGGTACGACGTTGGTTTCGTTGTCCTGAATCTTCTGCTGGGGATGATAATACCATGCCAAAAAGGAAAACACATACTGCTTTCTCTCTGCCTTGACGCAACCTCTGGGCAAATAAACCTGCTAATTGTCTATATACCAATACTTAGCGCCGTCAATGATTCCAGGGACGCGTACTACAGCCAGATAAACTCGCTTATAGACACCTAAGGAAGAGCACATAGTACTACTGGCCGACTTTAATGATAGAATGGGCCTGGATCACATCTCTTGGTCCCCGTGTTTTGGAACATTTGTCGTTTAAAGGATGATTGACAATGGACAGCGACTCCTTGAGCTGTGCTCATACCATTACCTCAGCCTCACGAACACCCTCAATCAGAACAAACCACAGTATACAGTAATTTGGAGACACCTTTGATCCAAACACAGGCATCAGCTTGAGCTTATAATTGCCAGATTAACATGCAATATGGCTTGGGAAAACGTCCTCAGCAACGCACATGTGATAGCGCTGATACCGCTAATTCGCTGGTTAGCTGCAAGAAGATGCTACAACCGAAGAAGGTTCACCAATTTAGGCCTTACGGCAAATCTCGTGTTGATGTTAGCAAGACCGCCTTTGCCGTCAAGGTGGTATAGTTAAATTATGCCATTTCGGACGTGTTCCACCTAGAACCACCTGTTGACACTGCCAAAGATCGATGTATTAACATCAGAGACACAGTAAACAACACTGCCACGAAAGTCTTTGGAGAGAGGAAGACCACACAAATCGACTGGTTTGAGGACGACTCTTCAACAATCACCACATCCGTAGAAGAACGCAGAAGAACCCACATGTAATATAAGCGCTACTTCCCCGGCAAGATGAGCCTGCAAGCATACATATCCACTAAGAGTACAGTGCAGAGACTAGCAAGGAGGTGCGCAAAAGACTACTGGCTTCAGCTCTGCCAGAGAATCCAGTTATCTGCCGATACTGGAAAAATAAGGGGCATGTATGACGACATCGAGAAAGCCATAGTCCCCATCATAGATTCCACAGCTCCTCGAAAGTCTATGGAGCGTTGGGAAGAACACTTCTCGGAATTTTCGAAGCAGAACGTCGCCACAGATGATGCCCTAACTGCAATCAAAACTCTAATGATGGAACTGGATGTAAAACTCACTGTGTCAGAACTGAAGAAGGCAATCGAGAGCCTGTCCTCATGAAAAGCTTCAGGAAAAGATGGCATCCCGCCAGAAGTCATCAACTTTGGCACTAGTGTGCTCGTGAACATCTCAACAACCTTTGCCTTGCTTTGAAGAAGGGTCGGTACCTCAGGATACGACAGATGCCCAAATCATCACCTTGTACTAGAACAAGAGCGGATTAAGCATCTTCAGCAACTACAAATGGATATCTATCCTGAGTGTTGTGGGAAAAGTCTTTACTTATGTCGCCCAAACAGACTACAGAAACTTGCTGATAGAAAAAATGTGTCCAGAGCTCGGGTTCCGCTCAGAGAGATCACCATATATATGATTTATCTATTAGTTTACTGCAGGAAAAGTGCAGAGAGCAACGCAAGCCTCTCTTCCTGGCCTTCATAAACCTGACAAAAGCAGTCGACCGCGTCAGCAGAGATGGACTTAACAGCCCTGGCGAAAATGGTTGCCCACCAAGACTTCAGAGCGTGATTCAGTCATTACACGACAACATGAAAGTCAATGTGCAGTAAGAAGGCTCGCCGTCTGATGATTTAAACATCCACAGTGTCGTCGAACAGTGCTGCGTCCTACCTCCCACTCTGTTTAGCATCTTCTTTGCTGTCCTACTACAGCGTGCCTGTGGAAAATCCATACAACCGGTCAGACGGCAGTCTGTTAAACATTACTCGACTGAAGGCAAAGAGCAAAGAAATGGATGAGATGATCAGGGACATGCTATTTGCAGATTACGCTCCTCTAGCCACCCTATCCGAAACACAACTGCAGAGAATATTTAGCCGATTTGCAGAGGCATGAGGCGATTTCAGCCAAACAATCGGTCTGAAGAAAACAAGTGTGATTTCTCAGCAGGCCGAAAATTTAGATAATCATAAGTGGTTGAACGCTTTTGAATCAGTCAAAAGCGTTTTACGTAAACTCGTGGTTTATTAAGTGTTATTTTTAAGTTCAAATAGTATTGTAGTCTTAAATTGCTGTTGCAGAAGAACTGGTCGTATTCTCTTTAAACGAAAATGGACTTATAAACGTAACACTTCATTTTTACATATTTATTTAAATAAACACCTTCCAAACAGTTGTCACATTAAAACATGTACTTCTTCATGTGCAATCTTAATAGACATAATTTTGAAAGACTTAAGCTATTGAAAGCATCGTCTTGTCAACTTATGATCGCGATAATCTCATTCCGTTGCAAAATTGCGTTGTGTTATAGCCGTGGCCTAAATATGCAGAATTCTTGGATTTATTTTATCGATTTTAGTCACGTTTATCAAGATAACTGAAAAGTTAAGTGGAATATTAAAGCCTCTATCCAACAACTATATTCCACTCAATCCTGAAATAACGATGCTCAATTATAATGAAGCAAATGAGTGTTGTCTCCAAGCACTATTTCATTTGTAACAAGATTCATTTAGTCAATTGTCCCAACCTCTTAGTGCGATAAACATGCATACTTTACCGTCGGTGTGGTTCGAACGTATCTTATATTAACGATTCCATCCCGAGGTCTCACATTGGAAAGCGTGTTTGTAAATAAATTGGTTAATAATTATAATTATATGTCCTATTTTCATGTCATCCTTTATTTAAGTAGGTAAGATGCCAAACTATTCAAATCTTAATTTATTATGTATCGCGTTCGTTGACGGAACTTTAACTATGTATGTAGACTATTGACGTTTGCTTTTAAATGTTACTTCTTAAAACATTTGATAAGATGATAACTTTACTCCCATTTCTCACACATACGCACGAACGCATTCAATCACGCACACATGTTTGTTTTGTCGCCCTAAACAGTTATCGTTAAGATACTAACGTTTTGAGCTCTAGGATTGCCGCATGAGAGCCTTACACGCAAGGCATGCTCATAGATTTGCACTCAGATAACAGAGAAAAAACAAAGGCACGCTGAGAGTAAGTTTTGTTTGCATTTATGTTATGTTCATGGAATCTTATGGAATTACAAATAAAACGCTAATTGATAATACAAGTACGGTTTGATGCATGTGCTAATTAATGGAAAACTCACTGCGTTTATTTGATTTATTTGAAATTGTAATTTTGTCGCGTGAGTGAATCCGACACAAATATGCGACAAACCAATTGTATTGTCTTGTTGGTATCTAGTGGCGCGTATACTCCGTTCTCGGATTGTTCGATTTTTTCCCACATATTCTGGGTCGTTTACAACCGACAGAGTAATTGTTAGGCGAACCACAAACACATATATTGTTCATAATGTAAGCATTTCTGAAACAAAGTTTGTCAACACCTAATACTATAAAAGGGCGGGCTTGTGTTATTGAATCTGATATGTCAGTTAAAACGATTCACTGATTTTTTTACACTCGGCTATCGATTTTGTAAGTGAACAAATGTAAATGTGTGAGTCGGCTTTATCATTTTAACAGACCTTCAACGTTTTTTTATGTATATTTTTTTCACTTTTTAGGGATGGATTACACTTATTCAATTCCCATAGGTTCCCATTACAAAACTGCCAAAGTGCGCTGTCCTCTGCCAATTACTTCAGACAAAAATGTACCATCTTGCAATTAAAAAAAAAGTAAAATTCGCCCAAAGACAAGCACCATCGGAAAACAATGTTTCGGCAGTGAGATTTCTACAAAAATTCCGTATGTCTATAAACGCACTCCATACAATAATCTGTCAATGTAGTCCGTGACGAAATGCACCGAAATGTTGCATAAACACATATAATACATGAGATAATCACATACAGCATGGATGCGATCACGAAATCGCTTTTAAACCAGAATAAACGAGTGAATCTAGAAATAGGCACTACTTTCGATCGGACCATGGAGTGATACAAACTGATTAGATGTATTGTAACCTTAAAGGGAACACACACTTTTGAGTTAATTGAAATCTACATCATTATGAATCTGTTGTTACAAACACTGCAAAATTCCAGGCCGATATGACTAGAAATACCCAGTTTACCAGTGTATAAGTACACTCAGTACATTACCAAATGAGATATTATGTATAATTATACAAATTTATATACAGGATACAAGGCAGCTGCAGGTATACAATACGTTTGTTGTGTTTGCATGTTTATCTTATTAACATACTTACCTACAAAAGCATATGAACATATTAAGATGTATCTAGTGTGATCATACTGCTAGCTGAAATATAAACAAAACGAATGCAATAACTTGTTTTGTGCCGGATGGAAAGCGACAACGACAACGAGCGAGGCCTGGTATTTGGGAGATAAGTCTGGGTTAAGGTTCGGTTAGGATTAGGGTAACCCCTTACCCAAACCCGACCCCCTAACCCTAACCCTTACCCTAACCCTCTAACCCCCACCCCCCATGCGCATTACAATACCATGCCTCGCTCGTTGTCGTTTTCCTCTTCCCTTCTTTAACGTTTAGGCTGGAAACCCAAACACCTCTCAGTATAATTTTGTTAAGCCTTTTCGGTGTTCGCAACAACAGGGTAACTCAATATGAAACTGTCTCATGAATGTTAGTTAATAGCTTAATATGTCAAACATTTTAAAAATATTTTAATGAACGTAGCCTTGTAAAATCTCTATCTGTAAAGGCTTCATTCTTCCGACTTTGTTCTTAAGAATCGGAAGACTATAATATTATATACTATGAAATACGAGTAAACACCACATTTCAATTTGATAACTATCTAAACATTCGTTTTGTTTTCTTGAACATGTTTTTGTCCTTTTTCTTTTACAACATATTAACTATATACATTTGGAGTTAGATTACACAAAATGCATTTATAGCTTGTATGTGCAATAAAGTGTATATTCAGCCAAGGAAATTCTGCGCATCCGATAGCCGCCTACATTACAATACTTTATAAAATCGTGATGACATAACAAAAAAATGTATATAAACTTATCGTTGTATGGTTTTTGCTTACGTTACACGTTGTTGACCTTTTAAGAGTTGTGTAAAATATATTGTAAAATGTAATTTAATCGTTGTTTACCGAATGTTGCATAATTGAAACCTTATTCATGTAAATAGGCCCTTGATAAATATTTCAAACCAGTACGTGAGGGGCAGTCAGTGCGAAATCAATTTATTATCTTGCAAAGCCGATTTAAATGAGGAACGTCATTTGATAGTTTCATTTCCCAGAAGTGTTACGGTCAGACACGGAATATCCTTAATCGTCTCTTAGACATCCCAAAACAATTCCACTGGACTCCCGAAGCGATTTTACCAAATCAGAATGATATATGGACATTCGCCTTGGGAGTCTAGTATTCGTCACTCGTGTAAAAGGTCAAATACAAAGGTAATTATTAGAAACTATATAAATCGTTTCTTATGTTGATGAATTTATTTAGAAGTCTGTCAAAGACACAATTTGACATTACCGTTTCGATGATTTGGTCATGTTTTTTTTTTACCACAGAAGAACAAAATTGGATGTTGATGAAATCATTAATATTTGCATATACAAGAAAATACCGTATTGAAAGTTAACATTTAGATTTACTATTCGTGCATGATATGTCGATTGTTTTTGTTTTAAATACATGTAAAGGTATTTTTGTATCGTGATTCATTTCAACAATACGTGAAATATAGCAGAACCTTCAATATCAAATTTAAACCTGGAATACAGCATAACAACATACACAGATTAAAAGCTTACAACTTTTTTTCCGAAAATGGTAAAAGTTGACTCCTTCCATATGTAACAACTGAACGTTCTCGTTCAATCCCAGAACATATTCACACATTTATGATTATTTATAGTAAGTGTCTCTTATATATGACGTTTTAATGCAAAACTGCATCTATTACAAAGCAATGGATTTGTTTAAAAAAGGTCTAACGGCATTTCAATATAGGGAAGTGTCATGTTAAGACTATATTACATCATTAATGTGCATTTCCTTGCTAGGTCATATTATTTTACATCAAAAAGGACGTACTTCATTACGCAAATGGAACGTCGGTTATTTTATGAGGATAAGACTCCAAAGATTTCAAAAATAAGTCAGTTAACCTACTCGACCTGAGATTTAAAAAAAAGAATTGTTAAAACTATGTTCAGCCGTCTATCAACAACAAATACTAACCTTTTATGCTGGCCGATATGATTCTAAGGTGTTCATTTAGCGAAGTTTCCTTGTTGTCATGGTTACATTTTCATGGAAAAGACACTCTTAACTTATCGGTTCCAAACCCAAAAATGTGTTTTATTGAAGCGATACAAAATTAATTATTGTTTGAAACGCTATGTGTGTAAGTTCTACTCTTTTTGAAATACATACAACGAACTAAATTATTATAAAATCAATCACCAATATCCTTCTGCATGAACTAATAACAAACCCAGCCTCATGTTTATTATGAATAAAATATTTTCGCAAACGATGTTTTTGTTTTTCTAACTGTAAAGCTTTATTGTGTTCACAAACTTATTAAAACAAAACTTTATTGTAAGTACCCAAGAATTACTAAACGATTTGCGCTTATATATATTAGCTCATCCGTAATAATTAAAAGGCGAAATTCCTTATTCTTAATTATTGCAATAATCTTTAAAGATTATTTATTGGAACGTGAAAAGTGGAAGTGTCGGACTGCACAGGCTAATAATTCCTCTTATTAGCTTTATTATGGCAAATATTACAGCAAATAAAACACTGGGTTTAATTAGATTGTATAATACGACGCACGTCTGCGTAATGATGGATGAAACGGTCGACAACGCGACAAACGCATCCCGGATGGACTATTTGAGCCTCTTTTGTGAAAACTTGCATGTGCGTAAAGTATCATCCCAGATAAGCATGTGCAGTCCGCACAGGCTAATCAGGGACGACACTTTCATCTTTTATGATATTTTTAGTTTCAAGGAAGTCTCTCCTTACCGAAAATAAAGTTTAGGCGGAAAGTGTCGTCACTGATTAGTCTGTGCGGACTGCACAGGCTATTCTGGGATGATACTTTACGCACATGCATTTAGCCCATTTTTCTCAGATCAAGGCCCTTTTTTATGAATGAGACGGTTACAATTCCTTAACAGACTTTCCGACAGTTGATTACAAGTGAAATATTTCAATCCCATTATATTTACTGATACACTTGGGGACTTTTCTAACGCATCACTTTTCAAACTTGAATATCTCAGTTATGAGTAAAGATATTGATTTAAAGTTTTCATTTGACTACATTCTATGCAAGCTTACGATAAAATCATTCATCCGTGACGATTGGACGCTTTAGCACGTGGGGTAGGTGTGGTTCCATATTTTTGCACGTTGAAATGTTGAAACGAGATTTAATTATAGTTTTATTTCATTTTAATTATGTAAGGTGGGTTCTTACACAAGGGAAACATAAAATAAATTTACAAAACAATATAGCTCGCATGGATATTCAGGAGCGCAATTGCGCACTTTGCATTTTACAGGCTACCTTTCCCACTTGCTTAAGCGTCCGATCGTCACGGATGAATGATTGTATCGTTAGCTTGCACATATTGTAGTCAAATGATCACATGTGCAATTTTAAATAAAATTATTTACTCATTACTGAATTATGTAAGTTTTAAAAGTGTTGCGTTAGAAAAATCACCAAGTGTAATAAAAGGTGATAATAAGGGAGCTATATTGATATGATTAAGTGATGCGTTAGAAAAGTCTCCAAGTGTATATGTATATTTGCAATTGCTGGCAGCGTGCTTTTGTATATTACCTTACTACAGAGCAAAATGAAACGGACTGTGACAAATGCGTTTCTTCTGCAACTTTTTGTCAGCGACCTGCTTCTTGCAATTGTCTGTATTCCTTTCACTATTGTTCCAATTATGCTCCGCAATTTCGTCTTATGGGAATTCATGTGCATATCCATTCGCTATTAACAAGGCAGGCAATACAAGACAATACAAAACAATTATAAAGTAAGTTTGAACAATTAATAAAACTACTATCATTCTCGTACACAAACAATGTAAAATATTACACATATTAATGCTATTTGAAAACAATCCACCAACTTAACCAAACACATACACTTTAGATTCATGTATTGACTTACGAGTCTGAATGCTTGCTCTGCACATGTTGCAAATAAAATGTGTTTTCCTTTTGCACTATTATGTAACATTAAACACTAGCTCTATATTTTATATTCTATAATAATCGAGCCATTTGCATCGGGATATTTTAATGTATCAAAGAAGCATACCTTAGTGTCTATTGATGCTGTTTCATTCACTTAGTTTATGGTGAGATTGTCAAATAGTTCGTCGTGACACAATAAACGTAGACAGAGTCCAATTCTGATTTCTTTACGTTTTATTTCTGCTTATTAACACAACACAACGTTTTCATTGGCGTCGCTCTGGAGAGCGGCGACTAGTATGTAATGTTGTTTTTTTCGCTAATGGGAGGAGCAGTTATTTTACGGATCAATGTATATCTTTTTGTTTTAAGAATATCTTGCATAGTGGTGATTTTGTGTGTAAATTAGTGTAATATTTATATATATTATATTTTTAATGTTTATATGTCATTATATATATATATATATATATATATATATATATATATATATATATATATATATATATATTTATATATTTATATTTATATATATATATATATATGTATATATATATATATTTATTTATTTATTTATATTTATATATATATATATATATTATTTTAAATAGAATTTAAAAATACTGCGTTTTAATGCGACCTTAATACAACGTTGCACATTCTTATTTAAATTAATGGATGCCGCGTGGTGACAACGTTAATTAAAATTTCTTACATCCCTTAAATATCTTATAAAAAAAATACACGTGTTTTTATATTAACAAATAAATGCAAACAACACATCTATTTTGCATGTATTTTTGTTGTTGTTTATGGTTGTCTATCATAGGCCCTGAGTACTATCCCTACCACATATAGAGCGCGAAGCGCGACACGTATTATTGATTGTAACAATGAGTTGTGATAAAGGAAGCAGCCGCTTATCAAGGAGGAGCTGTGTCCCAGCAACCCGTTTTCCTAGAGTCAAGCACTCATCGGGGTTGTTTTTTTAAGAACCACATATAGAGCGCAGAGCGCAAGCGCGACACGTATTACTATGGACCCTTTGGTATTGACTCTTTGGGTGACACTATCAATGCGCATTTTGTGAGATGAAGCAGATCTTTTAAAACCTACACAGTTCTGTTCCATTAATGAAAATTGCACACGGATGCCAGTAAAAAAGGAAACCAATGTTAATACAATGAACTATGGAATGTTTGGGGGTTACAACACAAAATCATAGATAATGGTTATTTGGGGGTTATAACACAAACATCATAGAGAATGGTTATTTGGGGGTTATAACACAACACATAGATAATGGTTATACCAGTATCTTTTTCTATTTTGATTAAAATAATCGGGCAATATATTAATATTTACAGTAGAAAAAAATCCTTCCATGTAACTTCATTGAGTGACTTTTACACTGAAATTCCCGACGCCCTTTGATGCTTTGCATCAATACTTACCTTGTAATGTTTGTCAAATACAAGATACACGCGAAGCCCGCAACGGACCCAGCCCGCGAAAGCAAGCAACAATGCCCTTCTATCAAATCTAACCGCGGAATTTTCTTGCTATATAAAACATCACGTTTTATACTGAAATACACATCAACATAAAATAACACGATTCCTTATAACATAATACTTGTTACTTGCCGATTGGCTGACCGCTAATGTATTGTTCCAATATGACACCCCCCCCCCCCCCCCGGGAATGTAGTATAAAAATTATTCATGTGTTTATCCATTTATCGAATAATCCTTTCAAACATCTGATTTGACTATTTGTGGTGATAATAAGGTATTATTGTAATCCTCGGTACTCGCACAGTTTAAGCAGATCTTTTAAAACCTACACAGTTCTGTTCCATTAATGAAAATTGCACACGGATGCCAGTAAAAAAGGAAACCAATGTTAATACAATGAACTATGGAATGTTTGGGGGTTACAACACAAAATCATAGATAATGGTTATTTGGGGGTTATAACACAAACATCATAGAGAATGGTTATTTGGGGGTTATAACACAACACATAGATAATGGTTATACCAGTATCTTTTTCTATTTTGATTAAAATAATCGGGCAATATATTAATATTTACAGTAGAAAAAAATCCTTCCATGTAACTTCATTGAGTGACTTTTACACTGAAATTCCCGACGCCCTTTGATGCTTTGCATCAATACTTACCTTGTAATGTTTGTCAAATACAAGATACACGCGAAGCCCGCAACGGACCCAGCCCGCGAAAGCAAGCAACAATGCCCTTCTATCAAATCTAACCGCGGAATTTTCTTGCTATATAAAACATCACGTTTTATACTGAAATACACATCAACATAAAATAACACGATTCCTTATAACATAATACTTGTTACTTGCCGATTGGCTGACCGCTAATGTATTGTTCCAATATGACACCCCCCCCCCCCCCCCGGGAATGTAGTATAAAAATTATTCATGTGTTTATCCATTTATCGAATAATCCTTTCAAACATCTGATTTGACTATTTGTGGTGATAATAAGGTATTATTGTAATCCTCGGTACTCGCACAGTTTAATGGATTTAAGAGATTGTTAAATACACATTGCTGAATCACAGATTCATTCGTCTATAGTATCTTATCTTTGACCGTTCCAATTGTTGATTTAGCCTACTTTAAAAATGAATGTAATGTATTCTGGTTTTTACTTGCAAGAGATCTTAATTAAAGTTTTATTTTATTTATACTCTTATATTATTTATAATTTAACAAATAATAATAATGTTCAAATCCTATTATCATGGCCAATATATCACAAATATTTATTATTAAATTTCCAAACTGCATTTATATTATTATTGTTTCTACCATTCTAATATTTTCTTTATAGAACCTGTAATATTGTATTTAACATTATATGCTTTTACGTTACAAGATGAATATAATATAATGAATCACTTAAACGTTTTAATTCAATACATTATTTGCGTGGTCTAACTCGTCAAGGCTCTTAGTCCACAAACCTACGTTTATTTCGAACTGTCTGGACAGCAGTAGGTTTTTCAATTACTCACTGTATATAACAAGCGTCTGGCATTATATTCGTTATAATTCAATAAAACTATGTTAAATAATATTTCAAGCAAAAACACAATCTCAGCTTGAAATGATCTTTAACTATAAACATATATATAAGTCCGTACAATGGTGAGCAACATCAATTTATAGTAAAAACTGTTGTTTGCATACAGTCGATTCGGAACATTAATATCAATTGAGACATCTCACAACAACTACACCGATGTAATAGCTGGTCAACCAATTGAGCATATAGTCCGTTTTGTCTCAACTGTCAAAGCATGAATACTTTCACGGTGGTCTAATGCGTTGTTTATATACTAGAGTTAATCGGTTTTGTCTCAACTGTCATGGCATGAATAATTTCGCGGTGGGTAAATGCTTTCTTTATCATATAGGGTTTATCGGTGTTTCATGTTTTGCAAAAAAATAAAAGAAATATTGTAAGCATGGTATTCAATACTGCAGGATTCCAACTTCCTGAACATGCATAGGTTAGAATCATAATGTTGGTCATTTTAAACTACATTAATTGTGGTTGATTTCCGAAATTTAAAAATATCTTCGCATATACTCTTTACCTTTTAATAAATGTATATACAATGTCTTTGTTTGTTTTACACTTTGTTAACATTTAACCATTTTCAAATTAAAAAAAACGATACAAATGGACAAGTATTTTTATTAATTTTGTTATTCGTTGTCGTATCCGCCTGACAAATAGTATAAATCTGTCCCGGGCCGATTCGTCTTTACTGAAAAAAATCCGATCGCTCGACGTCAACTGAACAAAATAGTGTCCACACTCAGTATCAGTCCAGAAAAATAAATTAAATTGAGCCACACATCAACAAGAGCAACCTCATAACGGGTGCCACGCTCGGCTGCGAAAGCTTGTCAGATTTTTTTAGAGGTCACAGTGACCTTGACCTTTGACCTAGTGACCCAAAATGGGTGTGGCGTGTAGAACTCATCTAGGTGCATCTACATATGAAGTTTCAAAGTTGTAGATGGAAGCACTTTGATTTTAGATCCAATGTAAAGGATTTAGCACGACGCCGGCGGACGGCGGACGTCGGACGGCGGACGACGAGCAGGCTTTGACAATACATCGGGTTTTCTCCGAAAACAGCCTCGCTAATAAAAATTAGACAATATATATTTAAAAAGTAACATAAAAATAACATAATTGCCATACCGAAAAAACTGAAAAACTGAAACTGTCGATTACAAATTATAACGTATTTTATTGAATATTATACAATGTGTACTTCGCTGTTCTTTCCTTCTATTAAGTTATCATCTTAATTTCCTAAATATGTTTATAATTGTCGATGATGATTTGCTGAACTGTTGTAGTATGTTTCGCTATAGAAATAATCACTTCATGAACGCTATCCCGAAAATCTAGAAAGTCCAGATCAGATTTGTTTGTTTTTGTCACAGAAACACGTAGTGAAACACGTCATCGATGTAGAAATTAGTTGAACGAAAACAAGCATGGAAAGCTGGCTTGGTACTTACGGTCAGTAAATGCCATAGCAGTAAGTTATATTTTAAATTGTAATAGTTACATAAGCCATTCAAATTTACCGTCCATGCATTAACATGCCGATTTAAGACAATTCTTGTAGATATTCACGGGTTCGAAATACATGTTAATAGTTACGGAATACCGTTATTTCCATCGTGGTTACACATTAAAATCCATAGGGCGACAATGCGATAGTGCGATAGTACTTTCTTACTTACTTACTTATTTACTTACTTACTTACTTAATCACTTACTTACTTACTTTATTGCTTAACACATTTATTTATTTATTTATTTATTATTTTTTATTTATTTATTTATTTATTTATTAACGAAAGCACCATATTCACACCATAACAGTTAGCAACATTGTGTAAATAAATGACGTCATATTTATGATGTCTTAATCCACAAAAATTATCGACGTATACAGCGCACTTATCCATCTTTTTTTTCTTTAAAATGACAGCGTAAAACGTTTATATCTTTGAGGGGCCTTTTCACGTTTTAGTTTTAATCGACAAAATTTAAAAAAAAAATTGTTTTGATGCGCAAATTTTCGTTTCAGTTATGATATGTGTGAGGAAATAGTAATACTGAACATTTACCATGCTCTAAAATATCAATTATATGCATCTTTAGACGATTTAAAACCCTGAAAATAATAAAGGCTAAGCGTTGCAACGCGAAACGATTGAATAATTTAATAGTTGGGGGTTACTTTTTTTAATTGTATTTTTGTTTTTTTACTGTATTTATTTTTAGATCCAATGTTTACATTTATCAATATAAAGCATTTAATGACAAACTTCAATACATGCCACAGTCAGTGAAAAGGCCCCTTTAAGGAAAGATTGGGAGCATACATGTAGTCACATTATAAGCGTAGTAAAACTTCATAATACCGATTGATTTTTCCCATGTCGCGCCGTCTATTATGCATTAGCTGTTCTTCAAAGAAAACCCTAACTTTTGGTAATTGGATAAATAAAGAGGTTCTGACTTTCTCAAAACACATTTAATCAAAGACGATAAGGGTTTGATACAAGTTTCATGTCATCTTGCCTTACAAAGTTTCAAGCATGTTTTACTGGTTTGCATCAAACAATTGAGCAGATAAATGATCATACATCGAAACATATGCTCTGTAATTGCTGTTAGAATGTAATTCTGATTTTATGAGGCTAATGTTGATTTACAGTTATATTTTTTTTGAATAAACGGGGACCGTAGCTTATGTATAGAGCTCCTTACGGCCAGTATATATCCCCACATCATTACACTTAGCGTTCCAATGCAGTTACCCAAATGTCTTTTCTGTTTTATGTGCTTGTTTTGTGTTTGAGTGTTTTGTACATTTTGTCTCAATGTTTGGTAAGTGGTTCCTTGACATAAACAACATACCACATGTTATAATGGGTATTTTTCTACTGTTGCTGCTACTTCAGTTTAAATCTGTTGTTATTTTAGTCTAATTATTGCAATCCAATATTATACATTTAACAGGTACTATGCATACACACAAAATGACGTTGCTGTGAAAATTAATCAGTATCCAATTGCTAAATTAGTGTAAATAAATGAAAGTGCATCTGAAACGTCTTTTACGGACTATACGTTCGTGGGCGCAATATCCTGATGCTTCAAAAACTATTTTTTACATATACGGGACCAACAAATATGGGTAGTATTGTTCTTATGATTTGTGCATTACATGAAATAACAGGTAACTGTTCTCATTGTAATCTTTGAGTTTATCGGAAAAAACAGTTAAAGAGGTACACATGAACATGTACCCTATATCCTATAAGGAAATCGTATATTCGCAAAACGCGTTTGTACCATCTTGCAATAAAGGACGCAAACACTATTTATTCGGCTTCAATTAATTATCCAAGAAAATTTGAATTTTATCCACGAAAATAATAACCGTAACCAGTCTGGTATTTTAACAAGCATATCTTGCCAACTTATAAATGACGTAATACAATTCAATGCCACGAGTGCATTTGTTTTTGTAAATACGAAGCTATGCGTTGTCAACGCTCATTTATACGGAATCCGGATAGGGCAAAGTTGAATGTCGCGTGTCGACCTTCGAGGTCGACACACGACATTCAAGCGACATTCTCTCGACGCTCTCTCGACGCGCGACAAAACAGTCGACAGTCAATATTTGAGTGTCGCATATCGCGCTGGGTTTAAGAAAAAAAACATCGCAGAAAACTTGACTGTCGACTGATTTGTCGCGCGTCGTATTGAGCGTCGAGAGAATGTCGCTTGAATGTCTCTTGAAGTTTGTCGAACTTCGAGCGCGACACTCGACATTCTCTCGACATTTTCTCGACGCGCGACAAATCAGTCGACAGTCAATATGATATATCGCGAAAATGTCAATACGACGCGCGACAAATCAGTCGACAGTCAAGATTGAAGGTCAACTGATTTGTCGCGCGTCGCGAGAGCGTCGAGAGAGCTTCGAGAGAATGTCGCTTGAATGTCGTGTGTCCACCGGTGTGGTAGTTATTTTTTCATCTGCAAGCAAGGTGTTAAAGTAACTTTTTCAGCTTAAGTA